>NC_073693.1:87106405-87278905 GCF_029784155.1 Uranotaenia lowii
CAATAACCGGGCAAAATTTAGGTGTTATCTATATATATAAAAATGAATGTTTGTCTGTCTGTCTGTTACCTATAGACTCGGAAACTACTGAACCGATCATCGTGAAACTTGGCATCTAAGGGTTTTTGATGCCGGGGATGGTTTCTATGATAGTTACAAACCGCTCCGACTTAAGGAAGAGGGGGCTTCCATACAAAACATGTAGTTTTTCGAAACAAATTAAAGTCATGACATCCATTTTCTCGAGGTTTTTTTTCCTTTGGGCGGTTTGTTTTTCGTCTCCATGGTCGAGGCGTCGCAAACATACGTCGCGAGAGGATAGTAACCATGGCATAGCATACTGATCAGTGGGAATATTTTGGCGCGTATTTCTCAACCAAGCATTTTTTCAATGCACGTGGTGGCGATATGAAGCCTTGATGTGATTTTTTTTCTACTTGATTCCTAGCTCATTTATACAGCACATGATTATGAATGACGCCTAGATGTTATCCAGATTGACATTTTGCCGATCGAATAGGCGATGGAAGCGCTGCCGAATTTGGGTCATGGTTTTGCATTAGTGCAAGCGGGATGCAGCTAAAATTTCACCCAACTTTTGACAGATACCTACGGGTTTTTCTTAAGGAGAGAAAGAATAACTTTTCGATTCCATCGCCCATTAAACATATACATTTTTTTTTTGCCAAAATCTGAAATTGAAAAGTCATGGCATCCATTTTTAGAGATTTCCTTTTCTTTGAAGGGTTTGTTTTTCGTCTCTATGGTCAAGCAAATGTCGTCGCAAGTGGATAGTAACTAAAGCTGTTCGTTGATCGCTGGAAAAATTGAACAATTAGGCGCCTGTTTCTCAACCAAGTATCTATATTTCTTATGCACGTGGGGGCGATATGCAACCTAGATGTGCTTTTCTTGCCTAATTGTACACAGCACGTGGAAATAAAAAATATAAATTTAGTTCTGATGCTAATGAAATAATGGTATGACACTTTGCGAACAATTGAAAAAAGAAACACTGAATTAAAAGAATTTACCATACAACTTTCTAACCCAAGGTTATTTTTGAATCATATTGATAATAGAAATATGAATAAGCTGTCTACATAGGTAGATCGGAAACATTTTGTTGATCATGTAAAAATGTACTAAACTGAAAAAGAAGATAAAAAAATCTGATCCGACACATGAACTGATCAAGAGCCTTTTCTTTAAATTAGATAAGATAGGACTGACGTGTTCATAAGTGAAAGGTATCAGTGAAATAAACTGATTTTTATTGACCAAAAGTGAAGGAATTCATTTTACGAAAGAATTTTCATTCAAGTAACACTAGAGCATGTCCAAACGTTCAACTTTTCTCTGTTCCAAAAAAAAAAAAGTTATGTTTTCTTCTAAAAATTGTTACTTCAGCCCAAATACACAACAGAAACGAATTTAGAAATGAAACAGGGAGCTTTTTATTTTAAATAATTCTGAAAAAAACATCGTACTTTTTGCTCACATACCAATCCAAGTACGTACTTAACATGAAAAGTGTTTTTGTGTTACATGGCTGCATAAAAGAGACTTTTGGTCCGCTTCTTATTTGAAAAGTGAGACTTTAAAACTCATATTCAACTGGAAGCAAATATTTTATGTGAAATTTTTAGTATAGTTTGAAAGTGTTCAAAACAATATCCCCTCCTGTGAACTTACACGATGGGGCAAGGGCAAACGTCGAACTTTTAAGAAATTCATCTTTAAAACGATTCAATATGTTGAAAAGACCAGAAGGGGTATTCCGAAAGTTGAAACTGAAGCGGATATTGAAAATTCTTAAATGTCTTTGTAAACGAAGGTCATTTGCAGTGAACAGCATTCGTTAAAAGTGCAATAACAAACATAAATTTATATTGCTGGAACACTGAGGATATATCAATGATAAAACAAATAAACAGATATACGTATTAAATCCATTTCAAAGCCATTACTCTGACGCATCTGAAAATAAGCTTTCCATTAACACGTGCCCCAATATACGGGACAAATGTTAACTTAGAAATTTGTTTTGGCCAACTTTTTTAAAAATTTGACTTTCAAAGAGAAAATAAAAAAACGTGGAGAATTTATTATGTGATGCAACTGATATTTTTTGCTTTAATAAATTTACTAAAAAGAAAAAAAATGCACTGTATAAAATCGATAATTTTCATAAGATAGATATTAAAACTGCTTCGGAAGGAAGTGCTCATAATACAGAATTTTAGGAATATACTCAAAAAAACTGGCCCGATTCACGCTATTGATCGATTTCCAAAAATCTATTTTCATAAACTACAATGTACAATAAATTCCAATATGCGAATAATTTTCTTTAAATTAGAAATTTATGTAAACTCGAGCCGGGTAAATCAGCCATCTTTTTCAAGCAGTGGGGACAAAATTGGAAAAGATGGGGGAGCTCCCATGTAAGTTTAAGATAAAGAGCTTTTAAAAGAAGGGACCATATTTTAAAAGAGGGTTTTTTTGCGTACGGATATTAAGCATAACTCAAAAATAGATGTGACAAATGTTTTTATAGAAGTTCGTAACTTCCCATTTTTGGGAAAAAGGTGGAAAATCCATAAATATTGACAATATTTGAGTCATTATGAAGCTTTAAAAACAGAGTACAAATTTCAGAACTTGAAAAACAAGTTTAGAGATCAAGCTTCAGTAAATAATATAAACCATCTTTGAATTGCAATTCTGAACTCCAGCTGCAGCTCTCATCTCAAGGTTGTTGGTTCTAAACCATGATGAGGTTTGATTTAAAAAAAATGCTTACAAAAATCTTAATTTGAATCAATTTTTAGAAATTACATTTATTTTTGCAAGGTGTAGCAATGCACACCGGGTCAGCTAGTTATACATAAAAGCAAAGAAAAAATGCAAAAAAAAATTAATCAATATTTTATTAATGTAATTGCAGACTTCCAAAAACTTTTTGCAACACTTAAATATTTAAAGGTTTATAAAAGTAAATCAGCGAAATTATTTGAAACAACCGTTGAAAATGTCCATACCGTTAATCGATTTGGCTGAAACTTACTCAAAAACTTTGATTTTTTTTTGGTTTCTTTGTGAAAATTGTGAAAAATCCGGGCAATATCCGGACTTTTTTCACGATATCCGGGCAACCGGGCCGGACCGGACTTTCTTGAAATTTTGCATCAAATATCCGGGCAAACCCGGATAAAACCGGGCAGTCTGGCAAGCTTACGATAAGGATCTCAATGAAAAAAAATCCTTTAAAGAGATCCATTTCTTTTTTTAATAAGGCTAACTAATCAAATATTATGCTTGATTTACTTAAGTTTACTTAAATACGACAAAAAAATACTACGATGCTACAAAAACAAACAAAATTTGATAAAAGAAACTGGTAGATGATGGACTTTTTTAACGATTCAATTTTTCTTTCGATAACTGTTCTACTTTGACTTAAAACATGGAACGGTTGTTGATGGTCTTTATTTCAGTAGGTAAGGCGTTGTATATTGTAGGTCGTATATAAGAAATTCTATTTTGCCCTAAAGATGTCATGGATCGGCCTAGTTGCAAGTAATTATTTTGACGAGTATTCTTAGGGTAGGGTTCTTAATTCCTTAGTAAAATTAAGGTTTTGGTTATTGCTACTCGAGTGTATATTACCATGAAAATATATAACGGTGTGCAAATTACAAAGTTCGATTATTGGCAGAATGCTATTCGCTTCAGTCCAGCTGCACTGCTGCCAGCTGTGATATTTACGAACAGAGTGAGCTCAAGTGTAAACAAAGTGAGCATATTTATTAGGTTTTTCAATCAATTATTTCAATAGTTTAAAAAGGTTTTTTTGTCCGTTTTTTCTATAAGTTTGTTGTTCAACGTAAGTAGATTCAAATTTCGTATAGTTTGAAAAAAATTATACAACTATCTAGTTACAGATGCTTAAAATAAAATGCATGTTTAATTCATCGTTTTATGGAACCCCACAAAAAACATTATTTTATGATGAATTTTTGCTTTAACCCTTCCCGTTTTTTTCACTAAAAGTTAAAAGAGACATAACTAGTTGCAAAATGATTTTTGGTAGAATTTTGAAATTTGAAACTACCAAATTTTTTAACATATAAAAATCACTGATTTCATTGACCAAAACATGCATATGTATGTATGTATGTATGTTTGTATCCACCTTGGGTTTGCGGCAGCGCCACGGTTATGGCCAAGAAAATAACCCACGCGTCCATCTTGGCTACCACGCAACACAGTCATAACCCCTCAATGAGACTTCAAAGGGAATGGAATCGTTAGCAGAGTCACTAACGGTATCCAGGGTAGTAATGGGGAAAAGTCTCGAGAAACTATAACAATATTGTTGACTAACCAAGATAGCTTGCAAATTATAATCCCGCCCCCAAGGCTTCCGAAAAGAGAGTGCGTCCTTATTTTACAAAAAGTCATTGACCAAAACATGCATATGAGCACAAAACTAATTCTCTAGCGGAACCGCTTTAATCGTTCTGGAATGTACATAAAGGTCAAATGACCTAGGTGTATTCTAATTTATTTACTTTAACAGTTTTGCAGCTGCCAAAAATTTCAAATAAAATGTTTTAAAGCTCAAAGATGCAGTTCGAGTAAGCGAATAATGACTATATGCGAATGGAAGGCTACAGTTTGTGTTGTCCATTCAACTAAGTTCATTCGGTTACAATTTGGTTATTTTAAAAAGTTTTGAAAAAGTTAAAATAGTTATCAGGAATGAATAGAAAAAAGTTCAGTAATTAAACATACAATTATTTAAGAACGATGCTTCATCACATCCGATAATCAATTTCATATGGCCTCACAATATGTTTGGCAAAAAAATTATGAAAAAAAAATCAAACTATCGGTTCAATATTCAATTACTTTTAAAATGATATTCTTTTTAAATTTTACATCAAGTATAAATAACTAGTATGTCTAAGTTTTGTTGATATTATGGTTTTAATATTATTGAATTAGACATGAAAAGTACACTTTTTGAGTGAAGCATATAGTTTAATATAAAAATAATAATAAATTTTGTATAATGAATGCTGATTTTTGTATTAATTTACTTACCTTTGTGCTTATTTTCAACTGAATCAATCCAAAAATAACAAAGAAAACCTAAAAAATTTAATCAATTTTCAAGCCGATTTACGATACCTTGACGGCTTAACACAACCAAAACTCGCTTATATATGATTATTCAACTATTTTTTATGAATATAAAGTTGAAAAAATTGAAAACTGATAATTTTTCATTTATAAATTCACTTTTTAAAAAAACTTGTTTTCTAATACCATTTGAAAGCACTGACTTCAATCACATAATACTCACCTTGAGAATACATTTTAAAAAACAAAAAAAAGCAAAAAAAGAATCTTGAATAGTTTTCCGAACTTTCCCTTTCACCAGTTTTTGTGAAAAATCGGAAGGTGTTTCAAAATTTTACGTTAAAAAATGTTGATTCCATGCATCATTTGTTTACATTTTCCTTCACTCTGTTCAGCTGTCAAAATCCAGTGCGCCCGACCCCCATGCGTTCCCAGAGAGTATAACTGTTGGGTATGAAATAGCAGGGGTAGTCTGAAGATGTTTTTCAAATATCTACCCCGGGGGGTCTGAAGTTTTTGAAGATCTGACAAGAAGGCTCTTCCCCATATCAAAATAAGATAGTCTAGATGAGATGAATAAATGCATAGTAAAACTTTAAACGAACATGTTGGGGCACTAAGTTTCTTAATTTCCAGAAAACACCGCAAAGAGGAGAATTTTTTTTACTAGGTTCTCTGTGTGACAACTTCAAGAAAGTGTTTCATCCAAGTAAATTCCTAAGTACTTGAAGTAATGAACTCTTTCAATAACAACTCCATTCATAATTGGGTCATTGTTTGACAGTATTTTTTTATGTGAAGAACAAAACAACATTTATTTGGTTTTTGTATAGTTTAGAGAAAACAAGTTGCATTTAAAATATGTTGATAGTAACTTAAAATCATTCTCAATTTGTTGAGTTATAACATTCGTTGATGCAGCTGAATAAAAAATAGCTGTATCATCAGCAAATAATTGAGATGTGCCTTTAAACGGTAAATTACAAAGATCGTTTACATACAAAAGAAAAAGTAACACCAATATCAATGTTGCTCAACTCGCTTCTTGTATTTTCGATCGCTACGAATTGTTTCCTTTCCGATAAATAACTATGAAGGATGTTGTTAGCAGCACCTCTTATTCCGTTTTCATTTAATTTGGACAATAATATCACGTGGTTTAGTGCGTCGAAGGCATTTTTAAAATCCAAGAACAAAGCACCAACGATATTCTTAGAATCAATTTTTGAAATAATAGAATCTCTGTGATAGCAATTAGCGTACTCGATCCAGGTCAGAAACCTTACTGCAATTTGTACAGTATATTTTCATGATTTAGAAAATTTTCTATTCTATTCATTAGAAATTTTTCAAAAACTTTGCTAAAAACACTTAAGGTTGAAATTTTACGGTACTTATTTATGTCATGTGGATCACCTGCCTTGAAAATGGGAATAAATTTTGCAACTTTAAGACAATCCGGATAAACTCCTGTCTCTAACATGTGATTAAAATATTGCATGAGTATACCAGAGAAAATTCCGTTGTTATTTTTTAACGCATCTACAGGAAGTCCATCAGGTCCACGACTCTTTTTATTTTAAAGAGATAGAATTACTAGTCGTACAACTTTGACACGAGCTGAACGTAAAAATATTGTATTTTGTACACTATTAATATGCAACAAAGGATCACTTCCGGGATCAGATGGGAATTCATTAGCTAGTTTTTTTTCCCAATCGTAGAAAAATTTTTATATATTTTTCACAAATCTTAGAATTGTTAGTTGTTATGCCTTCTTCATCAGAAAGATTTATTGGAGCGGTGAATTTATTTTTACCAAGGAGTGTAGGGGAAAAGTTTATATAACGCCCCATGTAGCCATACGCGCCACCCTTGTTTTGAAGAATCTGAAGCATTTTAAGCCCGCAAAATATTACCAATTTGTTTTAAATGCTGTGATTGGTCATGGCAAGTATGAATTTTTCCTTAAAATGCCCCTGTGTCGTAATAATTTCGCAATTAAGGTTTTTCTTTTTTTCGATCTAAATTTTAAAACACTTTTAATAAGGTGTCACCAAGCAGAGAAAAACGGATAAGACAATATTTTATGACACACCGATAGAGGAGAAACTAAACTATGATTTTATGCTAAAAAATCATTCTGAACTCGCTAAGTTATGCTTTTTATGGGTACCTATGTTCTATCACGGCCCATGCGCTCGTTATAACGCGCCAATCGTAGTAGGCTGAAAATAGCATTAATTTTTCAAAAAGGCCAATTTTCAGAACACACTTTTCTTCAACAATTATATCCATTTTTAACACAATTTGTACGTGGAATACATAGAAAATCAGCGATTCGCTTAGGTGGCGCATAATAGGGCATGTTCCCCTATTTATGTTTCTCGAGAGCTTGGAATGTTGAGTAGTGTTTAACAATCGCTCGTTATATTGTTTTTTGCATTCTTGTTTTTTAAAGTTCCGCTTTTTGTTTATATGATTCAACATTTCTTTGAGTTGGACATTATCGAGATTTCGTTTACATCGTTTCGAATGGTTATTTTTGATTCTAATAAGTGTCCAAAGGTACCGATTCAGTACACATCCGAACCAGTTTAACCTTCCAAAGCCGTTCGCTAAAAATCCGTTTCGGGGAAATTTGAACTGTGGTTTGATTTCGTTCTCCTGGCTGCAAATGTTAACCGATTTTGATGATATTATATTCATTGTTTAGGTAATTTATTCTAATTACTCAACATTTCAAAATAAACTTGATAAGTATTACCAGATTACCAGAAACTGGTCCAGAAAGTAAAAAGTCCGAAAAATCAATTTTATTTTTAAAACACTCATAACTTTTGACAGCTTTTCTGTATTTAACTGTTTTATTAATGTTTGAAATCGTCAAGAATCCATCTATCCGACAATGTATAGATATGTTGGGGTCCAATGAAAGTGTTGACCGCTATGACTAATCTTACGGTAGAAAAAAATCTTACTTAAAAAAAAACGACATCCAATTTTGGCTTTGCATAGCTGTATTTCATTTCCCAAAGAACCGATTTTCAAAACTCAAATTTTAATTTTTTGGCGTTGATTTGATCATTATTTTCATAGAACATACTTGGTCTGTCAAAATTACCAGTTCATCAGTATATTGGAATGATGATAAAGAGGTTTGAAATGTGCGCTTCGGGTCATATTGACCCGAACGGCTTTGGAGGGTTAAAAAAATATGCAGTTAAACTCCATTTCATTAAAAGTTAAAATGGTTCTCATCAAGGGGAACAATCCCGAAATTATTATACTCTGTCATAGGTATTTGATTCTCACATCGTATATTTCGATAGTGATTGTTAGTCTCATCCTTCTCCCAACGATAGATTCTCAAGCACAAATTTCTCTGAGAAGGGGATAACGACAAGGGGACGCGGACGATGCATGCACACCATCCCATTTTCTTACGTGCCGTTCGTGCTCAGGAAGCCTTTTCCTAAGCACCACAGGAGAGAATTTCGTTTGTGGAAGCAAATTGAATCCAATTAGACAAATGCTACTCAATCCTCTCGAGCTTTAAGCTCTCGGGATTTTTTCGTTCCCTTTTCTCTTCCTCTCTAAAGATCTTATGTTGTACGATGAGAGCTTTACGTTCGCATTGAAAAATCTGTGCAATTGTTCCGTTGTTGTTGTTGTTGTTGGGGTTGGTGTCTAGCAAAGACGATCCCCCTTATTCTGCGCCGCTGCCCCCTTATCCTGCTTCGGGAATAAGGTGCCAAGACTCACGTGACTCCGACTCGACTCGACTATCGTCACCTCACGCGCGGCGCAGAATAAGGGGGGATGACGGCTTGGGAGTCAATCTGAACTTTCACTTCCTGAAACCAATGGTAACAGTAGCACCACCTAGTCCTCCATAGTAAAATTGACGAAATTCATAAAATTGACAAAATTGACAAGAACGGAAAAACTGACAAAATTGACAGTATAGCCAAAATTGACAAAATTGACAAAATTGATAAAATTGACAAAATTGACAAAATTGACAAAATTGACAAAATTGACAAAATTGACAAAATTGACAAAATTGACAAAATTGACAAAATTGACAAAATTGACAAGGTAGACCAAACTAACGAAATTGACAAGGTAGACCAAACTGACAAAATTGACCAATCTTACAAAATTGAGAAATAATTACATTATTTTCAAAATTGACAAAATTGACAAAAATGACAAGAACGACAAAACTGACAAAATTGACATTATTGAAAAAATTGACAAAAATGGCAAAATGTTAAAATTGAAAATATTGACATTTCAAAATTTTCCAAAATTTCAATACCTATAGATATTTTGATCGAATATCGTACCCTACGTTGCCGAATTGTGATCAACTCTAGCAGTTGTAGTTTTACCCAATTATTTTTTTAATATATTCGTTTTCTTCACTTGAGAGGTTGAGTTATTTAAAACACATAATCAAGCATCTTTTCTTAAATTGTTTTCTTTATTTTTTAACTTCTTTCATGTAAAAGTAGCCATATGCTGTGACTCAAAAAAAAAATGAGTGGGATTTTAATGTCAGAAAACACCATCTTTTGAATTTTGTAGCGTGTAATTTCAAGTTTATATGCTCCAAAGTTTGAATGATACATGAACTCGTAGGTAGAAGCATTTTCTTGAGACTTAAAAATTGTGATATTTTTAAAGTTATAGGAGACTTGATCCTTTACTAAAAGAGACTTGATCCTTAATTCAGGGTGCCCTGACCCTATTTGCCCGTTGACTATTTTTTGTCATATTAGTTCTTATTTCATAGTTTGTAAGTATAAGACAATGAGAGTTCTAAAACTTTGTCTACTACCAGGGCCGGATAAAGCCATCGGGGGCCCGGGGCAATTTGTCTCTTTTTTTCATATTCCGTCCTAATGAAAACATTTTATTTTAAACATATGAGAAAATGGAAATGAGTTCTTCAAGGATGCTAGCGACTTTTCGTTTAGAAATTCCAATATTTTTGCCGGGTTTTCCCCGGTTAAAAACGATGATTTTCCCGATATTAATTATACTCGTTTTTTTATTTAAAAATAAAATCATAGTGAATAAAAAAACCAATGTACAGGGCCTCAAATTTCTAACAATGGTTTACCAAAACTTGTTAACCGGTTAGAAATCATAATAAATCGTTTTTTAACACGAAGCCTTTTCGTTTAAATGATTTTTTAAACGAATTTAACGAAATTTGCATCTATTCGTTGTGTTTCTCCTCAATTTAAAAAAAATTGCAATAAAATAGTCCGGTTAAGTTGATCTTGGAACTAGAATATAGTACTTTTCAGCTACTGTGAAATTTTTTGAATTTTTATAGAGTTCTTAAAAATTGTTTTGTTTGTATAGAAATATATGAAAAAAATGCATCGAAACATAACATCAAATCAATTGAATGGAGATTTGTCCTACAAAACTCAAAATCATCAGATTGCAGAATAAAAATAGTTAATTCGTTTGCTAATGCAGTTATTTTTTTTAAGCAAATCTAAAGATAAGCTTGCGTTATGATGCACAGGCCAACTCAAATAAAATATGCAACAACAACATTGGGAATCCAATATCTTGAAAAAGAATTGTTACTCTGCTTAAAAACGTCTCTCGCTGCCAAATTATTTGTATTTGGCATAAAATATTGAAATGAAATATGTATATCGAACACTGAATCATTTGACGTCGACAACTAAAACTGGTACAGTCGAACCAGGATAAGTAAAGAACTTCTATAAGTGGAAAAAAACGCTTTTCAAAGCAAAAAACCTCTTTAAGTGAGAGTGTAAAATCTTTATAAGCTAGAGTCGTTTTCCTAACTAGACCAAGGAAACTAGAGAAAATACCACTTGAGTGTTAAAGTTTTGGTACCAGAATGATATTTTGTTACCACAGATCAAAATTTCATATACAATATCGAAAGTTCCATATTCAAACTCACTCGAGATTACTTATAACTAATGCATCAACTGGTTTCTTTTAAATCAGTGGATTTCTATCAAATACACATTTAAGAGTTACATTTCTAGATCACTTGAATGCATTTTTATGTTGCTGACTCTCTAGAAAAGAGAACCTCGTTGAGTTAAACACTTTTATAAGCGAGAAAAAAAGCTCAGTCCTTTGGACTGTCACTTATCCAGATTCTACTGTAATCAGTTTTATTTTAAGTTTTGTCAAAAATAGTTTCATTATTAAATTAATAACATTTGAGTTATGCTTTTAAGTTTAGCGCACTTCTAAAGAGCGAAAAAAAGAGATATCTCACATTGCTCTACAATCAGTTAAAAAAGGGATCAAAACTTCGTTTGTTTACTTATGAACAAAAATAAGCGATAAATAAGATAAATCTATATCGAGACTGTCATACTTTTAAAATAATTTTGAAATTCTATGAAACAATTTCTAGCATGACTATTTTGCTGGTGAGGTGTCAAAATTTCCGGTTTTTCCGGTTTTCCGGTGATGCATGGAATGATACATGTACCCGAAAATAAACTAGAAGCATTTTTGTGTAAGTGAAAAAATTGCGATATTTTTTAAGTTAAGGGAGACTTGATCCTTTTTTGAAGGGGCCCTTATATCTTTGTGAACTCTAGGGAATATCTTTCTGAATAAAGATCTTTTTGAACTCTAGGGATCAATTGAACTTATAATGAACATTTTAGAAAACTTTATCTGAAAAATGTTGAGAGTTTACCATTGTTTTGAGAATATGGTATTATTAAGTTCATGCTACACTCTAACGATTTATGTAATGGAACATCTATTTTTGATTTGATTTTTTCATGTCAAAAACAACTTAAGTGATAAAAAAAGATCTTCAAGTCGCATATTGTGAAATTTTTCAAACAAAGTTCAATAGCTCAAAAAAATATTTTTTTAAATTTTTTGATCTTATAGCATAGTTGTTTTGCTCCATTCAGCACATTTTTCTAGAACATTTGATCCTTGTAAGTCATTCAGTCAGGAAATGTACTTATTATGCAGCCAATAAAAATGAAGGAAAAATTCTGCAATTCTTATTCTAGTTGCCCCCCTTCAATTATATTATAGTGAAACAGAAACTGTTAGAAGTATTATTACACTAGAGCTCTCTTACTTGTTATGTTTTATGTTTCAATTCAATTTTTTATCGTTTCAATTCTTTCTTTTTTCTAGATTTTTAGAGCTTAAAACAGTATGATTCAAGTAATGTTATATTTTTTATTTTCCTCGGGAGCCCCCTTTAGCCGGGGGCTCGATGCAATCGTCCCCATTCTACCCCCCACCTCTCTTCCCTTAATCCAGACTTGAAAGTTGAAGCCAGAAAATTTGAATGTGCGTTGAAAATACAAAATTCTCCAATCATGGAAATAATTGATTTATGTTACTCAGACGCTTTAGACTATATTTTTGAAAATCTATAAAAAAAATTTGATCAATCATAACGGAAATTTTGAAAGGGTAATTCAAATTGTTATTGCTTTTTGAAACACCTTCATAAAATCACGATAAATTTATATTTCTTTAGGTTTACAAGGTATTTTTGTAATGAGCGTTTAGTTAAAAGGAAGATTGGAGAATCGTAGACCACGTGGAAACGTGGGCCATCCTCAATATTTTGTTTGTTTGTTAAAGGGTGATACGGTCAAAATTTAGTCAATATCAACTTGACGTATTTCTTTCAATTTTGCATTTAAAAAACCTGAACACCCCTCGTTTTGAAGGTGGATTTGTGTGTTGAATGTTGCTCCTATTTTGATTTTGGAATTCACTCTTCAGTTGTCAAAATGCCGTCCAAGGAAGAAGAGTAGCGTATCAAAATTTTGCTCACGCATCGCGAAAATCCGAGCTACTCGCACGCAAAATCACTAAAAGTCGCCAAATCAACCGTTACAAATGTAATTAAAGTATTTGGGGAACGTTTGTCGACCGCCAGGAAGTCTGGATCGGGGGGAAATCGAAAACCGAAAGCCACTGAGACGACAAAGAGAGTTGCCGGTAGTTTCAAGCGAAACCCTAACCTAAAATAAGCTGAGGGTATCGTCTACAACCATGCATCGAGCCAAAAAACGAGCCGGACTATCGACTTACAAGAAGGTAGTGACTCCAAATCGCGATGATAAACAAAATACGACGGCCAAAGCGCGATCCTGGAGGCTGTACACGACGATGCTGACGAAGTTGGACTGCGTGATGATGGACGACGAAACCTACGTCAAAGCCGACTACAAGCAGCTTCCGGGACAGGAGTTTTGTACGGCAAACGGAAGGGAAAAGGTAGCAGATATTTTCAAGCACATGAAACTGTGAAAGTTCGCGAAGAAATATCTGGTTTGGCAAGCCATCTGTACCTGTGGCTTGAAAAGCAGCATTTTCATAGCTTCCGGGACTGTCAACCAAGAAATTTACGTGAAAGAGTGTTCGAATAAACGTCTGATGCTTTTCCTGAAGAAACACTCAATCGATTTCAATCGGGCTACAAAGTTATTAGAATCATCAAAATGAAGGAATCATTTGAACTGGAATATGTAATGTAATTTAACTTTGCTGTCGTATTAGACTGAGTCAATTTGGGGTCAATTTTGAATTTCTCAAACCTTGTGGTCTAAAAAGCCAATAGGGTTTGAGAAATTCCAAAAAGACTCCTTATCGACTCAGTCCACTGTCGTATGTTGACGCTGTTTCGCTACTATTTTAAAAAGTCATCTCGAACAGTTTCAATCGATATACATTATCTAATGATTTTATTTTCTTTTTAATTTCAGGTAAAACTGTGTTCTAATCATGAGAAGGATGCATAGAATTGAACTCCCAAAAGCTGATAAATAAGTATTTATTCAATTTATTATCAAAAGATAACATATCAACACTCGAAATATTCTTCTTAGTTCATGTTTCCATTTTATTTTGTTTCAAAAACCACATTATCAAGTGCTTGAAAAAAGACCATCCAGGGAGTAAAAAACTTTACTCACTCACCTAACCGTTTCTTCCTTCGGATATATTTTTTCCGCTTACCTTCGTTCACAATCTTCGCGGCAGATGCTGGCTGAAGCCCTCCCCGGTGATTGATCATCTACCACAAAGACAGTTTGGGAGTTTGTTGTGAATGTTGGCCGTGAGTTTTATTTTTGTTTCGGGGTTTTTTCCGCATTTTTGCTCTGCGGCCCCGGTCATTACTCAGTGCCGGTACTTACTTTTTCAGTTGTTGGTTTGCTTTCTGTGTTTTTTTTTTGTTTTCTTGATGCTTCTCACCAGGTTGCCCCCCGTGCCGGTTTTTGAGATTGAAGCTCGATGTACATATGCTATTTTTGACGGCAACGAAGAGGAACGAAGGACGTGATCTAATATTTATCTCAATTGGATTTCTTTTTTGTGCTCGGTTAATCAAGAACACGTGATAAGATGGGTTTTCCCAACTTTAATTTAAAGATATTATGATCATCATGAATCATTGAGTCAATCATTAGGAAAGTCACTGATAAATATTTTATTACGAAAATTCAAGATTTTTATACGATTCCTGTGAACGATTAAGAAGCCACTGTCGATGGTCAGGAAAGGATTTAAAAAAATAACTTCTGATTCATCTTCGTGTTTACATGCGAATCAATAAAACCAAATGATCTTGAAAAAACTTTACTGCCCCATTCAGACGCACGCAAACAACATGCTTCATAAAGAATGATAGGAACTCGAAGAACACCTACTAACTAAACTAACTATAACTATAACTGCCATGACATTGACCGACTGAGAAAGAACTGATCGATTGTTCCCAAGCGCAGTCAATTCAAGAACTATAAAACGAATTCTAACACCTCATCAATCAATTACGACATAGCAAACCTCACACACAAGTTGCTTCCATTCAGAAAACTACCGAGAGCGATCGAGACGATTCGAATGACCATCGGAAGGAGGCTTCAGGCTCTTCGGTCTCTTGAATGGGTTCAGAAAAAAGGGGCAAATCGATTGAGGGGCCTCCTCTTCATTAACTAGGTGAAAAAAGCCGACAGAAAAGTTTCAATGGGGCCTGTCGACCAGAACCGTTAGATTGGTTCAAAATATTTGAATAACAATGTAAAATGAAAATCTATAACCTGAAAAAATAGATCAGCTAAGATTTGAAATAAAACATAAACAAATAAATATAAAAAAAATTGGTATAATTTTTGTTATATATTGTATCTGTATTTTTTTAATAAATTTTTCAATATAGTTAAATTTTCATATTGAAGTTGTGATCTGAAGGATCCATCATTCATCCAAAGTATGAAGAACAGTCGCAAGTAACACACACAAAGTAGGTTTTATAGTATCTGGCTTGTTTCGAATCAAGAAAATAAATTCGTTAACACTCAACATTGGATTCAATGCTAGCAACTTTTAGAAATAGGCAATCTAACAAGACTTGTTCTCATTTATTACCCAGTGAACTGAAAACCCAAAACAAAAAATAAAACTGATAGTTCATTTGGCCCCGCCCGCTAGTTTCCACAAAATGCATAAAAAGAAAATACTAACACCGACTAAGGTAAATCTTCTTAAAATGATTAAAATTCGAATCCTTATTATTTAGCTTTGAGGCCAGGCTTTTGATGCCAGAAAATGATATATTCCAAAACAGTCCGTGGTAATTTGAAAACAATACCTACTTGTTATTTCAAGATAAAAAGTTTAATGAACACTTTTTGCCAAGCAACAGATCTACAGAATCTAAATCATTTTTGGCGATAAACTTTTCTTACTCATTTCTTACTTACTTACAATGGATAAATCCATTATGAGTGTCTATTAGACCGAGTCGATTTGGGGTCATTTATGAATTTCTCAAACCCTGGGGTCTAAAAAGCTTCATTTTGATTCAAAACTCATCCATAATTTTTGCTGAATTAAACGTTAAACGTAACGTTTACATGAGTAAATTTGAACTTTTTTGTTTGAAAGGGAAAATTTAATATTTCATACTGCAAAATCAACACCATTTTTGATTCTCCTGTGGAACTGAGCTTGCTCAAGGTTTTTGTTCCAATTTATAAATTCTCTGAAGAAAAATTTCCGCTGAACAACTTTGTCGAAGACTTTAACTTTGTATCTGATAAGGCATAAAATTTATTACTGTTTAACAGAATTACGTCTTTTGGCATTGAAAAACAATAAATAGAATTGACATCACTGCTTGACATAATTGTTCCCATAAAAACATAAAAATTCAAATTTACTCATGTAAACGTTATTTAAAAATTCTGCAAAAAATCATGGATGAGTTTTGAACCAAAACGAAGCTTTTTAGACCCCGGGGTTTGCGAAATTCAAAAATGACCCCAAATCAACTCAGTCTAGTGTCTATTCCATTTAGAAAAACGTCAAACGAAGCAGTAATTCAAGCTCTTTTAAATCTATTTTAAAACTGTTTGTCAAAATTGTTTAACTACAGCATTTTTTCTAACTGGCTTGATACAATTTTAAAACTGTTTTACAACTGCTTCCAGATTTTCAATATTTGCTTACTAAACGCCATGTTGTCAATCGAAATAACTGAAGCCATCTTACTGGAAATTATATTATTATACTAAAAACTAGACTTTTTTAACAAATTTTGCGGTACTATTTGTTGTATATGTAATGGATTTCAATGCAAAAATATGGAATCATTCGAGCAAATTAATATGTTCCTTAAATTATAATTTTTTAATTAATAAAAAAACTTGCTTGAAATATGGTCAACCTTGATTTTCTTTGAGGCGCGCTTATATTTTGATGGTATTTCGTATATATTTCCTCTGAAATCTTAGATTGCATGAACTATCATGCTAACATATGAATAAATTAAAATATTTTTAAAATTATTTCAAAGCAATCTTCACCAATCACCATATGCTTAGGAGAGTAAGTAATAACACGAGGAAAAAACACGGAGCTCCCACAATTAAATTCTTATCAGACTCCATGACGTCGTTTAAAAAGAGCTGTGGGTAGTCTTAAGAGAGCTCTGAAGGGTTTCTTAAAACTATATCTATAAGGTCGAATAAAACTATCCTGTTGGATGTTTTATAATAGCTAATAAAATGAGCTGTAATGATGTTGTCAAATCAGAGCCAACTAGTCCATATTAAAGCTTTAAAGTAATTGTGCTAAAACATGGAATGCGCTTTGGCTTATAAAGTACCCAAGCAACCAAAAGTCCCATAAAACAGGTACAAACACGCTTACTCAGCCCCATTATTGATATGAAGTACGTTCTATGCACCTCAAAGTTTAAGTTCTTATTGATGCTTTCAAGTTCCAAAACAAGTCTTAATGATCTTCTATTCAGCTTCCAGCGGCCTATTAACTCAGCTTCCGAAAAATCGCAAAATGAGCAAAAAAATCTCTCTCTATATCAACTGAACCGTTGGCTTCGGTTCATATCACCTTAACTTGATTATTTACTGTGTTCTGTACCGGTGCCGCCATGATGCCACGCGCCGGATTTCAAACTCGACAAATTGTTCAATTGCTTCTTTCCTACATATATCGCATCAGAATGGTCACTCAAGTACAAAATTACTTATTGAAAAAAAACTTGCCCGGCTTGGGGATCGAACCCCGACCTTCGTGGTGAGAATCGAACACGCTACCACGAGACCACGCCTAGATGTTGTTCTAACTGAAACTAAAACTCGAAGAGGTGATTCGATTCTGAAAGCACATCAATGCACTTTGCACTTTTTATCAATACCCGTTTGAGCACTTTTGTGCCCTTTATGTGACTTACCAAATCCCGTATTGAGCACTTTTGTGCCCTTTATGTGACTAAAGTCCCGTATAACGTACGTATAGATCACTTTTGCAGCTTTCAAGTTCGTTAATGAGTACATATAGTTCACTAACGGGAATTGGGCAAAACAAGTCACATACAACGTACATATTAACCACTTTTGCAACTTTCAAGTTCATTAATGAGTACATAAAGTTTACTAAAGGGAATTAGGCAGTTGATTCTCTTTATCAGCCAATATGTTACTTTCAATGCATTCATTCAAGTAAATATGTGACTTTTGGTTGCTTGGGTAGCTTTATGAAATAGTCTTAAACGAGCTGTGGGGGCTGGCATAAAACTTAAATTGTTACTTGGGTAGTTAGTAAAAACTTATCACAAGCAACTCAAAAATCATTATTATTTTATTTTTTACAAAGTTGCTAGAAGTAAATTACCTAAATATTGCAAAAATATCGATATAAAAATCTGATAGCACAAAATAGAAAATCGTTAACACAAATTAGAATTTGGTATAGATTAGTTTAAAGACACGGTAAACCATTCGTGAGAACATTAAAGTGTCCCAAGGCAGAAATGAAAGCGCAAATAGTTTTAGTTTCAGCGTTCGGGCGATTTATTGACACCATATGTAGTATGTAGGACTCACTACACTCAATCAAATACATTGATCAAACGAGTATATTTTGGGGAAAAGTGATTTCTAATCTACTTTAAAATTATCCTATATATAAAGAGCAATTTCTGTTGGTTTGTTTGTTTGTTTGTTTGTCTTCAAAAGGCTCAGCCGTCTTAAGACCTAGATATATGAAATTTGACAAGGGTGCTCATCAGGACCAGGAATGATGAAAAATGATTGAAATGATTTTTTTCAGTAGAAGGTTTTGAGATATGAGCAATCGAATCCAAGTATCAGATTTAGGGTTAGGGTTCGCCTAAGAAGTCGTTCATATTAACCGTTCATTGTTTTTGTGATATTGTCTTCATTATGCATAGGATTGAAATGAAAATTTGCTCTTGGGAGTTGTACCTACAGCACGGATAATTGACCTCCATAATACATGTCTACTGATTTTCCAATATTTGCGTTACGTTATTCTTCATTGAATTGAGATAACAATTGACTCAAAAAAATTTCCAGGGACGGACAACCGATTTTAGGTAATAAATTTTGTGTAAGGGGATTCTACTTTTCTTCAAAATTTGCTATTCCTAATTAAACTGTGATAATACAATAGGTTTATTCGATAGTAACAATCTTGACTGGGAATTGATATCAAAACCTCGAAAACTAATCCCAAGTTTAGAACTTGGCTAAAGTTTTTCTAAATTTTCTCACTTTTTGATAGTAGTTCATTTCTAAATATTTAATTTAAAACAATATTTCATTCATATCAGGGTTCTGGTTCCATATCATCCAAATCAAACTTATATTTATGTTTTCGTACCTCGAATTATGCATCCAGTTTAGGATTCTTTATTCTGGTTCGAATCATCATTAAAAATTAGAATATAAAGGTGTATTTGAAATCGTCGTTCAAATTTTACATTTCCTTCAAAATTTAATTCATGATTTCTGAAACCCATTCGCATTTTTTTAAATTTAGTTAATATTCCTCCAAATTAAAAAAAAACTTTGAAATCATTGTGAGTTTCTGTTCCATATTCAGATTCGAAGTTCATGAACTTTATTCTTTTTTATGATAAATTCAAACAATTCAAAGCTTCCAGACAGTATAGATTCATCATTTGAAGTTTATTTTTTTTTAGATTTGCAGGTCGGGCTAGAAATACTTAATTGAAATCAAGAAGAATCTTTGAAACCAAAAACAAAACATAATTATGGATTCATGATTGAGGGCCCTGAAACTGATTCCAGTTCTTGGCTTATTTTTGTAAATTCAGAAACTGTTTTTATGTTCATTTCAGAAATCGTTTTGAAATTTCGAAACAGGTTGACAGGTTCAAGATTCAGATTCCGTTCGAAAATGAGTTCCACTATGAAAATAAAATTATTAGGATGACTATATTAGCAAAGAATTTAAATTGCAAGAGATCGCAGGCTTATAATTCTGATGATTAGTTTGATTCTGAAATTAATGACAAAAATGAAGTAGAATCTAGGTTCATTTTGCAAGTTCTGTCTTGTGAAAAACTCATTTAAAAATGAAAGGAATTGATTTTTGATGAAAGGTTATTTACGATAAAGAAACACGTATCTTCTCTTAAAGAAATGGTAGAGAATTCCATTTGTTTTGGCGTATTGTTCAACATTATTAATATTGCTGTTTTTTTTTTCTAGAACCAAACTCAAATCTTTAACTAGGATCGAGTTTGCATAAATCCGATTTTAACCGCAAATTTTTAATCTTTGACTTTTGAAAATTTGATTTTTTAATTTTTTTTTTCAAAATTTAAGCCTTTAAACAAATTAACTGTAGATTCAAATCAAATTGGCTAAATATGCTGGCCAGAACATTAGTTAATTTTTCCGGATATTGCCTGGATTTTGGATTGAATTTTTTTTTAAATAGAATGTCCTAATTTCATCAGGTTTTAAATAAAATAGCACGGATTCGCTCAGCCCGAATACGTGCGGGAGAACTTTTGGAACTCTTTAGCAAAGTTCACAAGATTTTGATGCAAACTTTAAGACTTCAACCATCGATGAAAGTAAGTTTCCTATTTTGTTAGTGAAGAACGTTTATTACAAATACTAGTCATCATTTGAAAGATTTAAGAATGCATTTTCAAAAGATACTTTTTAACACGAAAAATTATTTATGAAAATTAACTTAAAAATGAATAATCAAATAGCATTTAAAAATAATATTTTTAATTTTTTTTTAATTCATTCATTGTTTGAGCAAAAATGTCAGAATAAAAAGTCACCAAACCTTCGCCCCCCATGAGTCAGTTCTTCCTACGGCCCTAATACAAGGCACTATGGGTAAAAATGTAAAAACCTCCAAGAAATTCAATATCTTTCGTCCTTAATAAATTATATACATGAGCCTAATCTATCAAAATATACTTTCCGTTAGTGAAAATGACTTTTTTAACCCTCAATTCCCCTAAATTTTTCAAAAAATTCAGAAAAAAAATGTTTGGGCTTAAAAGAATTCCAATAAATCGAATAAAGGCAACTAAAACCAACGTACGCATCGAAAAATGGTGTTGTGGCTACCCAACAACCAAAAGTCACATATTTACTTGAATGAAGGCATTGAAAGTTACATATAGGCTGACAAAGAGAATCAACGGCCCAAATCCCTTTAGTGATTTTTATGTACTCATTAATGAACTTGAAAGTTGCAAAAGTGATCAATATGGGCGTTGTATGTAACTTATTCCACCCAATTGCCATGAGTGAACTATATGTACTTATTAATGAACTTAAAAGTTGCAAAAGTGATTTAAACGTACGTTGTATGAGACTTAAGTCACATAAAAAGCACAAACGGGATTTGTTCAGTCACGAAAAGTGCATTGATGTGCTTTTAAATTAAAATCACCACTTAAAGTTTTAGTTTCAGTTAGAACAACATCTAGGCGTAGTCTTGTGGTAGCGTGTTCGATTCTCACCACGAAGGTCGGGGTTCGATTCCCAAGCCCGGGCAGTTTTTTTTCAATAAGTAATTTGGTAATAGAGTGACCATTATGATGCGGTATATGAAGCAAATGTAGGAAAGAAGCAATTGAGCAATTTGTCGAGTTTGGAATCCGGCCGTGGCATCATGGCAGCACCATGTACAGAACATAGTAAATAATCAAGAGAAGGTGATATGAACCGATACCAAGGGTGCAGTTGAGAAAGAGAGAGATGTTTTGCTCATTTTACGATTTTTTGGAAATTGAATTAAAAGGCCGCTGGAAGCTGAATAGAAGATCATTAAGACTTGTTTTGGAACTTGAAAGTATCAATAAGAACTTAAATTTTGAGCTGCATAGAACGTACTTCATATCAATGCAATGATGGGGATGAGTAAGCATTTTTGTACCTCTTTTATGTGACTTTGGTTGCTTGGGTATTTTAACCCATATTCTCCTTATTGTTTTTTTGTTTATTTAAAAAAACTGTTCCGACTTGAAAAATTTAAAACAAATGAGACTCAGCTTGCGTGGTTTTTCCAAAGGTATTGAATGAAGGCTATTTAAGCCACCCCACGCTTCGGAAGATGAAGTTATGCCTGCTTTACCATCAATTCCCCTACATTTAACAGTTAGTTAGGAAAAAAGCATGTTCGGATTTAAAAATTTGGAACCCAGTGAGACCTTTCTTGTTTGATTTTTTTTTCGAAAAATCAAACGATGGCTATTTGAGCTACCGCACGCATCGCAAAGTGGAGTTATGGCTGTTTAATCCTCAGTTTACTAACATGTCTCAATTAATTCAGAAAAAGCTTGTTCTGATTGGAAAAATTTGAAGCAAATGAGACCTATCTTGTATGATTTTTTCCGAGTTATGGAATAACCGCTATTTGAGCCACCGCACGCATCGAAAAATGAAGTTGTGGCTGTTTTACCCTTTATTCCCCTACATATTTCAAATAGTCCTGAAAAAGCACTTTAAAAATAAAGACCAAATAAAACTTATTCTTGTGTGTTTTTTTTCCAAAGAATCGAATAAAGGCTGTTTGAGCCACCACAAGCTTCGAGTTATTGCTTAACTTTTTCCAAATTGTGGGAGAATTGAGGGTAAAATCAGCCATAACTCCATCTTCCGAAGCGTGCGGTGGCTCAAATAGTCTTCATTCGATTGCTAAGAAAAAATAGCTCAAAATAAGTCTCACTTGGTTTGAAGTTTTCAAGTCCGAACATGCTTATTTTAAATTAATTGAAAAACATTGGGAAATTGAGGGTAAAAACAGCAATAACTCCATTCTACGGTGCGTGCGGTGGCTCAAATAGCCTTCAATTGATTCCTCGTGAAAAAATCATGCAAGATAATTTTCATTTGTTTCAAAATTTTTAAATCCGAACTATCTTTTTTAACTATAAATTGAAAATATAGGGGAATCGTTCGTTTTTTTTTTCAAAATTTTGTATTCCAAATAATTTTTTTCTGGATTGTTTACAAAATGTAGGAGAATTAGGGGTTAAAAATGTTCGCAAGCGCCTTAAACTATGTTCAATCAATTTTTCGGACATTTTTACTAATGAAAAGCATATTTTTATAGATTTAGTTTGAGTAGGAGGGAAAATATTGAATTTCTTCGCGTATTATACATTTTTTAAAAATAAGGACATTTTCCAAGAGATAGCCCGTATTGGACAAATGGATAGGATCCCTATCCAATCGTTAACTTTGATGAAAAAATGAAAATGGAAATAGTGGGAGGACCTAGGGGAATGTGTGAAGGTATAACTTCATGTGTATTTTGAAGCTCAAACTATTTAGCAATTATAATTATTTTCCCCCTGAATGTAGGCAGCATCTTTGTTCTTTTTTCGATTTCAAATATATCAAAAATAAATCGTTAAAAATCAAGGTTAAATTGATAAACTAGCATTTGTAAATTTTATGAAGGTGTTTTGTATCCTTTATGATCAAGAAAACTCGTCAAAAACCGTCAAAATAGAGACTGACCAATGTCAGCCCAAAGCATCAAATTCTGAACAGAGACGAAAACGATTTTTAAATCAAATTTAAAAAGGCCTAATAAATGTCTGCATCCATGTTTTATGTTCATACGACTCCAGTACTAATTTTAAAAACATGAAACATGCCACATTCCCCTTAACATAAAAAATAATTGACATATATTGAAAAAAGTGATCAATATAACCCCGGATTAGGATATCAAATTATGCGTAAGAGATCGACAATAGGGGTCCTTCATATTAGCTGTTCAGTGTTTTTGATATATTGAGGTTATCATGCTTCGAATTGAAAAGAATATTGAAGCTCGAGAGTTTTGAAGGCCGAGAAATTGATTCATAATTTTAAACATTGAATTTGATGGCAGAAAAAGGGAGCCGTCGTATTAACTGTTTATTGATTTTGTAATAATAAGCAAAGGAGTCTAACAAAACGGACAATAGATTCCTGAATTCAAATTTGAATCAAACAGAAGAAAAATTCGTCCATGTCAACTTTTTCATCTTTTTGCAATTATTGTGTTACTATGCACCGGATCGAAATGAATATTCATACAGGAGTTTTACAGACAATCGATTCCTGATTTCAAAATTTGTATCAGATGACAGGAAAAGGGGTCGTTAACTTTATATTTTTGTTCATTAACAATTCGTCAACGAATGTTCGGTCAATCAGTCTCTTATTTTGAATTCAAATTCTATAGCTGTTCATAAATACTGTTTGTTATTTTATTTTATGCAATACTGTCATGTCGTGGTAACGCTTCCCTATTACAATTTGAACAAAAAACCCTCAAAACATTTTGCCTTTTAAAAGTGAAACAGAGTTCGTTTGAGAAGTTTCCTACATTTTTTCTAATTTTTTTTTAATCGTTAGTCACGTTATTGTTCTAATAATGTTTCATGAATCGGTCTCATAAGCCCAAGAGTGACTGGCCGAAGGTTCTCGCACTGTTCAGTTTGCTTACTGAGAAGCAGAAGAAGGTAAGTAAATCGTAACTTCTGCTACTCCGCATGAGGACTTTGCCAGCGGTCTTCTACAGACCCTTAGAGGAACATTCAACTTTTTTAAAATATTTTTCATTTTGAACTTTTTGTTTAATTTTTATTCGAAACAGTATTCGTTTTTAAAATTGTATTTTCGAAAAATTGTTAAAATAAGCTACAGTACTTGGTAGAAATTAACCTTCAAGGGTTAATTTCTACCAAGTACTCGTTCAAGTAGTTGTTAGCCATTTAGTATGGTTGGAATTGTAATTACTGCACTATGCAGCAACTGCAGTGCTAGCTGCATGAATGAATGGAGCTGTCGATGTAGCTTTTTTTTTCTTCAATTCTTTCCACCTAGCTTAGCATTCTACTAGGCTACCCATTCTCCATCTTCGTTTCCTTCATTCCACGTGCTATCTTCTTCACTATCTTCCACGAACATCGTCTCGAAAGCGCCGCATAAGGTACGCTATAAGAGCCTTACTAGGTGTGTTAGTAGAAAGATGGCAATGCATTTGCACTTGGACTTTTAAGACCTTGGCACTGACGACGTCGACGTCGGTTTTCGTTGAAGTTTATGGTCGAACGAGTGATGTCTGACGGGGTTTTGGGCCTGAGGGAGGTTCCACTTGTATGTTGCCATGTAGTTCTCATTGACGGAAAGCTTGTTTCGATTTTAGGGCTAAAATTCGGGGGGAGGCTGATTGACTTTTATTGGGCTCGAGTTGCCGTTGATTAATCTGGACTCGTTTAGATTGATATGGAACGAAATGTGGCCATAGAATGCAGATTGCCTTCCATTCTTCTGTTCATTAAAATTGTTTGAAACACTTTGAATGAACACGATTTTTGAGGCCAACGGTTTATGAATATGACTGTACTTTGTGTTATTCATTTGAAGGATTTTTATTCCAGTGTTTTTTTTTTTTTTTGTATTTCTCGTTGTAAGCATAAACTAATGATCCGGAATAAAGATTAAACAAAACTTTTTTTTTTGTTATTATAACAACACGTTGTCAGAACTGACACTTCAACCGGTGTCTTGCGTCATCATAAATGGCAGTTTCTCTCACCTGGTTCACATCGGCACTACGCGTCACAAACTCTTTGGCGGAAGCTCTGAGCCAAACAAACGCTTGCCGGCCGCTACTTAATCGCTTAGCACCAATGGGCGAAGATCCCATTCCGATCGCGCGTGCCGCGCCGCCTCAACGTGGCATGGTTGTGCATTAGCGAAGTGCATCCAACCATTTTACTAGTTTAGGCTGCTCTTCTTCTTCTTCTTCTTCTTCTGTAGGCAAACCATTCTTGGCACGTGACTCATGGCTCGTATCAATGTTGCAAGAGCTTTTTACTAGGTCCAAGAAAAATTAAGCTTCTTGCTTATAAATGTGTTTCGATTTTAGTTGAACTTTGCCATTTCTGAGTTAATGATTTTTAATAACAAAAAACTACTAAATTCAAGTTTAACAATTTATTGAATGTATAAAAAAAACAATTGATGATTAAACGAACACAAACACACAGGTCCTCATTGAAACTTGATGTTTCCTCGAAGAGAAATTACTTTTTCTTAACTCTAAGCGTTCATCTTTCAATGATATGATGGCTAACATCTAACAAATGCTAAAACCTCCAACCCACAGAAAGTGTACCATGTATACCGTGACCGGGATTCGATCTCATGTCCACTGACTTAGAAGACTTCAAGGCTATCCTCTACATCAAGGGCTGCGGCCCATTTTGCGTAGCGTTATAAAATTTCTACTTGAACTAATAAAGCTATGACTAATTAAGGCCAATTTTTGCATTTGAGGAAACGAAAAGTTTATTTTTGGCAAAGTCCCTCATAAGCTAGTTGAAATGAGGTATAAGTTCCACACTCTCGTGTATAGTAGTTAAGAATCTATATATATAAAAATGAATTTCTGTCTGTCTGTCTGTCTGTCTGTCTGTCTGTCTGTTCCCTATAGACTCGAAAACTACTGAACCGATATGCGTAAAACTTGACAAATAGGGATATTGGAGGCAGGGGAGGGTTCCTATTATGGTTTGAGACCCCTCCCTCTCTCATGAAGGGAGGGAGGGGCCTCCCAAACAAAAGAAAATTTTTTGCATAACTTGAGAACCAATCAAGCAAATGGTATCAAGTTTGGCATGGAGTTGTATTTGGGAACGAAAAATATTTCTATGAATATAAGGTACCCCGCCCTCCTCTCAGTGGGGAGATAAGAAGGGGAAGGGGGGCTACCTTACAAATTTTCATATATGTCAAAAATTATTCAAGATATTGGAACCAAATTTTGCATGGGAAGGTATTTGGATACGAAAAATATTTCAATGATTATTTGAGACCTCTCCTCTTTCCAGTAGAAAAGCGGAGGGGGCCTCTTTTATAATTTTTTACATATCTCATAAACTAACAAGGCAAATGGAACCAAACTTAGCATGGAAGGGTATTTGGATACGAAAAATATGTCTATGATTATTTGAGAACCCTCCCTCCTTCCAGAAGGGAGAATAAAAGGGGGGAGGGGTCCTCTTATAATTTTTTACAGCACTCAAAAACTAATTGAACGAATGGAACCAAATTTGGCATGGGAGGATATTTCGATACGTAAAATGTTTTTTATGATTATTTGAGACCCCTCCCTCTTTGCAGTAGAAACATATATTGGAGGGAGGGGACCTTTTTTAAAAATTTTTAAATAACTCAAAAACTAATAAAGCAAATGGAACCAAATATGGCATGCAAGGTTATTTTGGAACAAGACATGTTATAATGATTGTTTGAGACCTTTTCCTTCTTCCAGTGAAAAGAAAGGAAATAGGGAGGGGAGTTTCATACAGTTTTGGCTGCATAACTCGAGAACTACAACAGCAAATGGAACCAAATTTGTCATGGAACGATATTTGGGTACCAGAAATGCTTCTATGAATATTTGGTATACCTCACTCTTTCAAAGAGGTGAATGAAAAGGGGGAGGAGGGGTCTCCCTTACAGATTTCAGTATAACTGGGGGGTCTATATGGCATGGAAAAGTATTTGGTTACGTGATATATGTATTTCTACGATTGTTTTAGACCCATACGCTTTACAGTGTAGAAAGGGGAAGATAGGGGGAGGGGGGGGGGGGCTCCATATGAATTTTGTTGTAAACCTTGAAAACTTATCAATGAATGGAACTATAGTTGATATAAGAGGATTTGATTATATGAGAGGTATGATTATTAAAGATCCCGTCCTCCATTCAGCGGGGAGTGATGAGAAGAACAGCGGGGCATTCTTTTCAGTTTCTAAGCATGAAATCAGAACATATCAAGCAAAAATAACCATATTTTATAAGTAAGATTGTTTGCGTAAGATTTATTTGAAACCCTCCCAGCTCAGAGCAAAGCTTAAAGAAACAGATTAAAATTATAAGATCTTAAACACACATTTATAGATCAAGATTCAAAAAAATAGTTTCAGTCATCTTTGTATTGCAATTCAAAACTCCAGCTGTAGCTCTCATTTTAAAGTGATTGCTTTTGAATTATGTTATAATTTGATTTAAAATAATGCCAACAAAACAATAAAAATTTGAATAATTTCTGAAAATACCATTTGTTTTAGAAAGGTGTAGCAAAGCACAACGGGTCAGCTAGTAAAAAATAAGAATACCATCTTACCATCTTTGTGGCATTTGCGACTTTATCAACGATCCAGTTCGCGGACAGTTATTGAATAACTTCTCCGGTACAACTGTGTTCGATATTTACTCTTGGGCTCAAACTCACGGACATCTGCTCTGGAAGCAACAGACTTGCCAACTGAGCTATATCTCAAGCCCTGTGAATAGAAGCGTGGGTTGATATAAATATTGTAAAATAAGCCAGATTTCAAACTTAGCTTTATCAATATAGTTGGTCATTTCGGCAGAACGATTTCTGAAACACACGAGGAAGTGAAATATCGTTAATAAACAGTTTTGGCAAGATTTTCCCAGAATCTATGCAACCTAAGATACTTTAGTTAGTATGAAATAGCTAAATCTTTGTTATAAAATCTTCTAGGAATCACTGATTGGCCCTTATCAACCTATTCGAAAATAAGAAACATAACCGATATCGATAACCGCTGAAATTTCTCGTGTTTAGAAAGGCACTTTCATGTAAGTTTATAAGATCTTTGCTTGGACATTTCCTAAAATTAAATAAGCATTGGAGCAACTTGCTCTTAAAATAAGTGTTACGAACTACTGCCTTGATAGGTACAATTTTGTTCACCACATGTAAGCTTCGGACCACCCAAATATAATTATACAGTAAGGTTTTTACACGGTTTTTTTAATGGCTTTTTTAAGCGGCTTTCGGGAATAAACGCGTATTTTTCACGCGGTTTTAGGAATTTACGTGGTATTTAAGAGAATATATTTCAAGTCCTTTTCAAGAAAAAAAAAGAGACCTGAGACCGTAGATCTGAGACCTGAGACTTGAGGCCTGAGACCTGAGACCTGAGACATAAGACCTGAACCTGAGACCTGAGACCTGAGACCGTAGATCTGAGACCTGAGACCTTAGATCTGAGACGTGAGACCTCAGACCTGAGGCCTGAGACCTGAGACCTGAGACCTGAGACCTGAGACCTGAGACCTGAGACCTGAGACCTGAGACCTGAGACCTGAGACCTGAGACCTGAGACCTGAGACCTGAGACCTGAGACCTGAGACATGAGACCTAAGTCCTGTGACCCACGACCTTGTCTCAGGTTTCATGTATCATGTCCCATGTCATGGAAAACCCTGCCTGATCTCGTTCCTTTGATTTTTTTTCAAAATAAGTTAAATCTCATTGTACTCTTTTTGGAATTACAGCATACTTAAAAAATAAATAGAAATTGAAATATTGAATAAATAAATGTTTCAGATAATTAAAAGTTTGTTTTAAAGTGAAGAATGCAAGAATATTGAAAAAATAATAGCGTACATTCACAATCTTTAAATACGATGCTGTAACCTAGGGTCCAATAAAAGATCGAATTTACTATTGATTTTGTAAATTTTGTAAATTTTTATCAATATTTTCAACTTTGACAATTTGCCATTGTAATCTTTTTTGACTATTTTATTAAATTTAAAAATTTGAATTTTTTGTCAATTTTGTTAACAGGGTCAATGCGATCCATTTGTTTATTTTTTTTTTATTTTTATAACTTTTGAAAATTGCAATATATTTTTGTTGAAATTATTAAATTTTACCAAATTTTAAGCAATAAAAACATTGACAAAAAGAAAAAACTAACAAACTAAAAAAAAAAGAAAAATAGAAAAAAATTATAAAAATTTCTAAATTGAAACGAAAATTGCAGAAGGACAACTTGACCAAATCGAAAGAAATAAACAGAAATGCAGTAATGACAAAACTTACTATATAGATAAAACTGACGAAATGTACCAAATTTACAAAGTTGTCAATAAAACAATGAAAACTATGAAAAAAAAAATTAGCGAGCTTCACAAAATTGACAAAGTTAAAAAAAATCAGAAATTGACAAAATTGGCGTAACTGACAAATTTGAGCACATTGAAAAAACTGACATTGTTGGTCAGTTTGACAAAATTGATGAAATCAACAAAATTGACTAAACTGACGAAACTGCCGTCCATTGAGTAAATTATGTCAACTAACATAGTTTGACAATTTTTTCAACTTTGCAAATTTGGTCTATTTCGTAAATTTTTTTCATATTTGTTAATTTTTGCCCTTTTTTGTAATTTTTGTAATTGTTGTAATTGTTGTAATTTTTTTCATTTTTGTCATTTTTGTCATTTTTGTCATTTTTGTCATTTTTGTCATTTTTGTCATTTTTGTCATTTTTGTCATTTTTGTCATTTTTGTCATTTTTGTCATTTTTGTCATTTTTGTCATTTTTGTCATTTTTGTCATTTTTGTCATTTTTGTCATTTTTGTCATTTTTGTCATTTTTGTCATTTTTGTCATTTTTGTCATTTTTGTCATTTTTGTCATTTTTGTCATTTTTGTCATTTTTGTCATTTTTGTCATTTTTGTCATTTTTGTCATTTTTGTCATTTTTGTCATTTTTGTCATTTTTGTCATTTTTGTCATTTTTGTCATTTTTGTCATTTTTGTCATTTTTGTCATTTTTGTCATTTTTGTCATTTTTGTCATTTTTGTCATTTTTGTCATTTTTGTCATTTTTGTCATTTTTGTCATTTTTGTCATTTTTGTCATTTTTGTCATTTTTGTCATTTTTGTCATTTTTGTCATTTTTGTCATTTTTGTCATTTTTGTCATTTTTTTCTTTTTTGTCATTTTTGTCATTTTTGTCATTTTTGTCATTTTTGTCATTTTTGTCATTTTTGTCATTTTTGTCATTTTTGTCATTTTTGTCATTTTTGTCATTTTTGTCATTTTTGTCATTTTTGTCATTTTTGTCATTTTTGTCATTTTTGTCATTTTTGTCATTTTTGTCATTTTTGTCATTTTTGTCATTTTTGTCATTTTTGTCATTTTTGTCATTTTTGTCATTTTTGTCATTTTTGTCATTTTTGTCATTTTTGTCATTTTTGTCATTTTTGTCATTTTTGTCATTTTTGTCATTTTTGTCACTTTTGTCATTTTTGTCATTTTTGTCATTTTTGTCATTTTTGTCATTTTTGTCATTTTTGTCATTTTTGTCATTTTTGTCATTTTTGTCATTTTTGTCATTTTTGTCATTTTTGTCATTTTTGTCATTTTTGTCATTTTTGTCATTTTTGTCATTTTTGTCATTTTTGTCATTTTTGTCATTTTTGTCATTTTTGTCATTTTTGTCATTTTTGTCATTTTTGTCATTTTGTCATTTTTGTCATTTTTGTTATTTTTGTCATTTTTGTCATTTTTGTCATTTTTGTCATTTTTAACATTTTCGTCATTTGATTTTCAATTTATGTCCAATTTATTGAATTTGTCAATTTTGTCAATTTGGCCCATTAATTTTTTTTATTATGTTTTGTCAATTTGTCTTAATTTTGTCATATTTAAATTCCATATTTTTTTTAATATGTCTAAAGTTTTGCCATTTCAGTATTCTTAGTTAACTCTGCTATTGTTTCAAATTTTGTTAATTTTACAATTTTCGACAATTCTAGCAATTTTCGATCATCTTGATTAGTGTTGGTTGGATGTTCCTAAATAGCAAGCCAGATGGATATCATTTTTGGAGTGATCATTTTAATGATATTTAAAATTTGATAATTCTATTTTGTTTTTTCCCGTTCTTTTATAGAATGAAGAGAAGAAAAAACCATTTCTTTTTTTTTATAAATATATTTTTTTTTGTTCGGCTCAGTTTCGATAAAACGCCGACAACAAAGGGTATAAAAATTCATACATACATACATACATGCACATACATCGTCAAAACTCATCGAACTGATTCGGTAAGGTATGTCGAAGATCCATAATTATTGATCTCTTAAATCGACCGACAAATCTACTGTTCTGTAAGAAAAACAAAAGGATATTAATTTTCCGAAAATAAAAAAATAAATTCAAAACCTATCTGAAAGTTTCGTTCAAATTTTAAAACTTAAGCTTTATGCAAAATTCAAACAAAACAAAGCTTTATAATGACAATCTGAAAGTGAAACTCAGAATCAGATTTATTATTGGGAATTCATACTTTAATTCAGATTCACAAGTAAAATTTAATATAAATAATTGAAATAATAAACTCAAATTGAAACCCAAACCACCAGAATTCATGATTGAGGGTTTGAAACAGATTTCCCTTTTTTTTTATCATATTTGAAATTCGGTTCTGGAATTAAGATTAAGTAATAACTTTTGTATATTTCAGAAATCAAATGGAAATGCGACAGTGTTGAAATTTAAAATTTGTTATCCGGTTCAGAAATCTGTTGCTGAATTTTATTCAAATTAAAATCGTTAATGAGATTTACAATCAAGATTACAATATCAAGATGACTAAATTGAGAAATGCAAATCGCAAGAGTTCCCAGACTTTTCATTTTGATTGTTATTCCTTTCCAAAATTATAATCGTTTGTTCAAACAACTCAGCTGAAAATAACAAATGTAGAAGATAATTAGGGTTAACGTTACAAGTTATTCTTAAATAAAAAAAAAATTATTTTAAAAGTATCATCTTAGTATTGTCTTAGGAGCCAAGATCGGATACATTTATCCTACACCAATTATATAAGGAGTACTTTGCTGATTTTTACGTGAAGTGTAGGTTATTTAACATTATTAATATTTCTTTTTTTTAAGCAAGTTATAAACTAAAATCTTAAATTCAGACCTAGATTGATAAAATCAGATATGAAACGCAAATTAAAAATTTCTTTATTTAACTTTAAAAAATTTTAGTTTGAGATCATGAGGCGATTCTTGCCACGGCCCTGTCCTTCTTGTATACAGGCCAGGTAAATCCATTTTTTTTCATCATACAACCAAGCAAAATCCAGGCTTACTTAAAAAATGAACGTAAAAGCCGGTGAAATTTGAATTGTAAATTTCCATAACACATTAGCATGATTCTATTTGAATTACAAACTCCTAAAATATTGTTCAGGGGGACGATTTTCGATCACCGCTAATTTTTATCATCGATTTTGGTTGATATTTTTCGGTGAAAATTAAGCCAAATCCAAACAACTTCTTTACGTTTCGGCTTACTGTTTTGTTTCGGCCATCTTCAGAAAAACTGTATTTCATAAAATTTCAAAAATAGAATATAATACAAAAAATTTTGTTAGAATAAAAGTTTTACACAATTTTCCGTCAATTTTAACTACACTAGAAGCACTTACAATTGTTTCGCCGTGTGCTTTCCTAACGGCTTTCTAACTTACTTTGAGTCAGATTTTGAATCGCTTCTAGTAGCTTGCATTTTGCGTTCTTGGTGACGTCGTGCAGTCGGTTGTTGTCGTCGTGCTTGGGGTCGTCGTTTTCGAATTGTTTCTTGAAAACTGTGGCGTCGCTCTTAGTTTTTTTATTGTTGAGCTGTATATTTTAGAGATCTCGATAGCGTCTTGTTTTATGTTTACTGTATTTCCTTTTTTCAGTTTTATATGTAATGTTTCAGCAGTCTTTCTTTTTCCTTCTTGGTTCACTCTCTCTAAAATATAAGCCTTTTCAAAATCAAATTTGTGGTTTTGCTCAAGAGCATGTTGTGTCAATCAACAAAGAAGTTGTTTGGATTTGACTTAATTTTCACCGAAAAATATCAGCCAAAATCGATAATAAAAATATTGTTCAGTAATAATATTTATAAAACATGCTCAAGAAATTATGTTTTGAACGCAAAACTGAAAATTTGATGCATTCAATTCATTTTGCAGACAAAGTGTGTCAATGCGAACAAAATGTTTTTTATTTTAACAGAATCCGGGAAACTCCGGGACAGTTAGGACGCTTTGCAAATTTTATTTTGTATATCCGGGCAAGTCCGTGAAAACCAGACAATCTGTGACCGTTCACTGTGTTACGGCCACAAATCTATAGTCACATCGGGGGAAGCAAAGCAAATCATTTAAATTAAATAATTAGCAGAATAGGGTAGTATAAATAAAATTTCACGAAATACTATTGAAATCTTTAATATTAAAATGAATAAGTGAAATTCTTAGATATGCTAGTACGAATATGAGGAGAAATGGCACATTGATCACATCTATCAGAAAAACACAACACTCTAGGAATTGTAATCGGCCGTTTCACAACACTACACTTACAACAAACCGCTGAAGATGCCTGAACACGTCTAATACGCAATTTAGACGAGTTCTGGAAAAACTATGCCCAAGAGAAAAACAAGGGACATTTCCTCTTCGACTTTTATCTGAACTCTGGAAGGAGGAACACCTACAAAATCTATCTGGTGTCAAGTTTTTATCATCTCCCAAAAGCACGCGTCTCCGAAGTATCCTGGAGAGTTCGCGGGTGGTTATTTAAGTGGTTCAAGTGTCGAACGGATTCAGGCGGAGGCCACGAAAAGCCGTTCCTATCGGGCACTGCCTAAAGGAATCCAAGATTGGGACTGAAGCCGCGATATCGCCAACATATATCGGGCACAGTCACTGGCATGACCACATGGTCATGGTTTCTGGTTAAGGAGGAGGCATTCGTTGAGCGGAAGGGTTTTCCTCAATATCCCTTGGCCAACTAGAACGTTTATTACGGGCGGGAACTGCTCCCACGGCACAAATACGGTAGAGCGGTTTCCAGGACTGGTACGGAAGACGATCCAAAGCACGATTCCCCGGGTGGCCACGAACGCTGTGGCTTGGTTAGGAGACGGATCCTAGAAGCGGAGCGAACATCGTTGGGCCCATACACGTCACACTACACACCGTAGGTTTTGTAAGTACATCTGTATAAATTTGAGAATAGGGAACTAAGGTAAGTAAGGGAACTAGGGAAAGTGCCAAATTAACAGTTTCGACATTTAAATAAAATGATTTGCATTTGGCCAAAAACACTACAGTTCTCGTATTGTTCTTGCAAGCCGACCTTGAGTGATCTTTAAAGAGTCCTTGTGACTGAGCGGGCGTAACAAAACGGATTGTTACAAATCAGGAAAGATCAGTACAATATCCGTTCTAGTGATTTCTTGTGGGAGTTTTATAATTATTTATCGATCTCGTTCATTTTAGTCACCTTGACTATTTACAATTTACCGTTAGTATCATAAAACAAATTTCCATCTAAATTGCTGATGGTCAGTTTCGATTCATTGCTGCCGAACTGACCGATCTACCGGAAAGGAACTAATGACGTGTTAAAGCGCTCTGTTAAACCATCGCCGGATGGTATTTAGCTGCATACTTCTTATTACTGATGAACTCCCCCTAATCGCGAATGATCAGTTGAACACGTCTTCAGGGGCCAGTCGAACCTTTAAACCGAATGGATCCGATCGATTTACCACGCTCGCTTGTTGGTTCAACCAAGTTACTAGTTACCTTTTTTCATAATTAGTTTATTATATCTTGACCAGCCATCGGATGGCTTCTGTTAGTTAGGTTCTGCCGCTTTGGCGTGGGTGGTCGCGTTACGCATTTGTTTACGCGGATTAGAACAGCGTGACGATCAGTGAGCGTTCTTTATCAGCGGGATCCAGAGAATCTGAATATCTAGTCATTCCGGGATCAAAACAGGTCAGAGTGGAACCGGTCAATGTTAGAAAGGGAAATCAAGCAGCAGCAGCAATTTAATAACAGTGATTGGTAAAGCGGTTCCACTGAATGCTAATTGATGTGCGGTGAAGATCTTTGCGTATACTTACGACGACGACGACGACGACATTGTTGGTGTTGTTTAGAGCGGGAATCAATTTGCTACCCCTGAAAGTGCCAAGAAAAAAATGGATTGTGATATGATAGCTGCCAGCATGGATGACTCGGCGCAGAGTTATCCAGAATCAACTGTGATATTGAGGCTTGATAATGCGTACAACGTGGAAGGTTTCTGGGGAGGTTACGGTGAAATGCACAGGCTGACCTTCAGAACGGTGGAGGAATTGGGAGCAGGTAAATGGGGCTGAAAATTTGGATATTCCAAATTAGATAAAATTGCTTGAAGTGATTTAGTACAGGGAAGAATGAGGATACTTGTTCCCTGGGGATACTTGATTCCATAGCTACATATATCCTGAAATTGGAAAATTTTACAAAAGATCAAATGCTTAAGAAAAATTTGTCAAATGGAGTAAAACAACTTCACTTTAAGCTCAAAACTATTACATCAAGTTTCTTCTTCACTTATTGCACTTTGTTTTAAAAATTTCAAACAATATTACTTGAAAATCTTTTTTCATCGATTAAAAAAATTGGTAGAAAAAATGGTAATAAAAATGGTAATAAAATATTCATTTAAATATGTGAATCGTTGGAGTGTGATATGAACTTCATAATGCCATATTTTCTAAGCAATTATTGACCAGAAAAAGTTTTCTGGAATGTTTATTGTGGGTTCAACTAATCCCTAGAATTCCAAATATATATTTTTATTACGGAATGGAATAAATAGTTTTTATATTAAAAACTAATATTTTTCCGATAAAAGCTTCGTAAAAAGAACTCAAAAAATTGATTTTGTCAGAAAATCAGAATATATCGCCTTTAAGTATGCAATGAGTTTAGAGTTGAAGATACAATTTTAGAATACTCTTTTTTCCGCATTTATAAATTGTGAAATGAGAATATTTATGGTTCAAAGTAGTCAATGAAACTTTCATCGTTCTGTTTTCTTTAATTGTTTTTCCAAGAGTTAGGGCCCCTTGAATAAAATGTCAAGTCTCCTTTAATAAGGGATCAAATCAGCAGCAACATGTGAAAAGGGTATAAAAGACAAAGTAAACAAAACCGGTTTTTAGTGGATTCAAATAGCCCAATATAAGCTCTGCTTAACACAAAAACCGTTTTAAGTTTTTCAGTTTTCGTAAGATATATAATGCAGTTTGAGTAAAGGATCTAAAAAATTTAGAGCTATAAAATGACATTATCCTCACACAGATTGTTTTATACACCCTTTACTCCACAACAGAGCAAACGGTCTAGATGAAAAACATTAAAAGGGGAAGAATGCGGAAAGCTATTCACTCAATCCTATAGCGAGAACCATAAGCCTTTGTCAAAAAATAGGGAAAATTTTTTATCTCCATCTCACTCACACATATGAGACATACAGTACAAAGCAAAGGGTGTATAAAACATTTAGACGAATTTCATACTCCAGCTAGGGTCTATAAACAATTGCGAGCTATTTTTACATGATAAAACCGTCGTATCGATAAAAACATGTTTAGAATGATGCTACGCACCGTTTTGGCCATAAAGACTTGGGAGATTCCTCGTGAATATTAATTAGCGATTTAAAAAAGATTGCAAAATATTCAAACGCGTTTTTCTCTAAACGTCATAAATGAACATAGACCCTTCTCACGTGTTGGTGCTGAAATCTACCTTAACTTTAAAAATATCTCTTTTTTTATGTCCCACTCTCACCAGAATGATTCTTATTCATGAACGGGATCAAGTATCTTTCTATTTTTTGGAGCATGGATACTTAAAGCAGTGTTCCGAAAATCACTCATTTTCAATGAATGTTCCTGATTGCACTTCGCAACTGAACGTACAGCGATCGGGTTTTGTTATTGATTGCTACTGGACTTATCCGATCATCGATCGTTCTATTCATCGCTAAAATACAGATCACCTCGCACGATGTTTGCTGTCAAAACAGTGCAGCACTATCATCAAATTGGAATCTCACCATTGAGCGATGCATACGGCGAATCATGTTGGGCTAGGATCAGGAGTGAATGGTTCAGGCAGTGAGCGAGTGATACATGAAACCGATCATTAGCAAATGTTGTTTGATTTTAAACATAGCCAATTAATACATTTATTTGATTTTACACATTTTTTTACTACAGTAAGAATAAAATCAAACTGTAGTTGTGTTTGTGATGGAAAGATGGTCACTTCCGCCGTCTTTTCAATTTCTAATCAGCCAGGCGGATACTGAGTGAATGACATTCAGAATGGATCAGTTGGTATCTCACTCATCTCCGATATGCGATATTTGCAAACCCGATGATTCTGAATGATGGGACTCGGTTGGCATTGCTGAGTAGAGCGCTGATCGAGATTGCATACCAGTCGGGCGAAGCAGTTGCGAGAGGCGCTATCCCATTATACAATCAGAATGTATCCAACAGGAAACGCATCCTGAGTGTTTATTTTGATTGATTTTCGGAACATTGACTTTAAGTAACTCACTGTCAGAAAATGCAAAATACGATAAGTTGCTAAATTTTTCCAAAATTATATGAAAGAAACAGGAAAAAGGGATCAAGTATAATCATTCTCCCCTACTGATTTGGGCTGAAGAAGGTCAATAAAAACTTTCGTACCTTAGACATGTATGGGATTATTTAAAGTAGAGGACGAATTTAAGTTTACAGCTAAGATAAGCTATATAACATGAGAAACTGTAAATGAACCTATTTTTCGAAAAATGACCAATTTGGAAGCTTCAGAAACCCTTAGTCAATACATTCTTCGATCTAAAAAAATGGTTGGCAGTTTGGTCAAAGATTAATCACCTTTCTGGATTGATATTAAAAGAAAAAAAATCCTTTGTTGGGAAAGTACGACAACAAATCGAAAAATATGCACAACTTTTATATTTCATATAAGATTAAAAATCGTTTAAGAGGTTTTTTTGGGAGATTTTTCCAAGTAAAATTTTCTCCGTAGTTACGGAAAATTACTTGATCTTTGAAAGTTTATAGAACTAAGAGTGAACAAGCAAGTGGCTCGCCTACGGCGGAATTTAATCTAAAATCACCTTAAACTTAGGACATTTCATTTCACGACACTATAGGATGTTCACAAATTAAAAATAACTTTTAATTGTTAATTTTTATTTGCAATTCAATAAATTTTTTGTATCGAAACTCTAAACTTGTCATACAAAAACCCTACGTCGTCTTAAGAATGGATTTTTATTAAGAAGTATAACTACCCAAGTAACACAGATCAAGCCAATTGGCTTTTTTGAGTTTAAATATTGTTTTATGAAGACTTTTCGATGGCACCCAATTTTTAAAAAGGTTTTATTGTAACATAGGAAATGCTTCATCTATCGTGTGTTTTAAAAGAGCGCTGAATGTTTTGCTAAAACTTAAATAAAACACTATCTTTAGAGTGTTGTAAAAAAGTTGCAAAAGTATTGGTAAAGATTCATTAAAACACATACTTTCCTGTTTTTATTAGAGCTTTGGTACCAGTTTTAATAATACGCTCAATGCGCTTTAAAAAATAGCGTTCAAGCCAAGGTGAAAAACTGATTTATTGGAACATTGGATGTAGGCATGATAAAACTAAGTGACAGATTATTTGACAATCGAGAAGAACGTATACACGCTGATACTTTTTTACCTCTTTTTGAGATAGCATAACCAGTTTTGAAAGGATTATCACTCAAAATTGAGAAAAACGTGCTATCAAAATGATATAAATCAACACAGCTAAATTCATCTTAAAAATAAAAATAACTTTGATGTATCCGCATTGAAATTTCAAAACAACCGCAATTCGTTCAATTCTTATGGTTCGAATAAAAACAATGCGTGAAAGTGTGAATTCACGTTTTTTTTAGAATCGATAAAAATAAATGTATAAGACATTTGATTTACAAGTACGCCAAAAAAGCACTTGTTTTATGGATCCATCCCTGTCTCTCAATGTGAAGTTAATCTATATTTACGTCATCCAATCAAGAGTTAACAAAATTCTTTCCTGATCAACCGCTCTTGCAGACACCGGCTTCTCCTCAGCAAAGACGGAGAAATTGAGCTTCAAAACAAGCGAAAATGCTCATTCTATACTTTCATCAGCCTCAACAAGTTTCAGAGGATATGAATAGTCAGAATAAAGACTACTAGCAATGGCCGGTCATTGAAAATTACGATTTATTTAAAGCGTTACGTAGTTCTTATTATCGTAAGCAAAACATCCGAAGCACGTTTTATAAAATCATTTTATCGCTTCCAATTGCAACAATAACCATTATAGTTTGATATGTTGCAAACTATTAATAATATCGTTTCCCAAATCGTTAGCATACTGTTTGCAGAAAAAATTTCCCATACAACAGTTTTAACAGTTTTTAACAGTTTCAGAACCTAACTACATATTCAATATACAATTTTTTCAGAATTCACGATTCAGGCAATGTATTCGAAAATTTTTTTAATCGTTTGCAACGTGTTTTTGCGCTTCATCAAATCGTCGTTTAACGATTTAAGAAATCGTTTGGTTATAATACTCAATTATGCGGGTTATTATTAAGCATTAAGGCCAGGCTTTTGATTACAGAAAATGATCTATTCCAAAACAGTCTGAGATAATTTGATAACAATGCCTACTTGTTATTTAAAGGTAATTGACCACCCTCTAATCATAGTCAAAAGGAATCAAAACAAAAAGTTTCATGAATGCCTTTTGCCAAGCAACAAATCAAAATTCTCATTTTTTTACGAAAAACTTCCATTTCTCAAATATGGATATATCCATCATGAGCCTTTATTTCATTTAGAGAAACGTCAAACGAAGCTGTGATTCAAGGTCTCTTAAAACCATTTTAAAACTGTTTATTGAAATTGTTTTATTACAACATTTTTCTAACCGGCATGAAACCATTTTAAAACTTTTTTACAACTGCTTTAAGATGTTCATCATTAACTACTGAACGCCATGTTGATTGCGAAATTGAATCGATATTACTGACGCCATCTTGCTGTAAATAATATTATAATTCTGAAAACTAGACATTTTAAACAAATTTGACAATGTTTGTGGTACTATATGCTGTATAGGTAATGAATTTCAATGCAAAACAAAAATTGCATCATTTGAGCAAATTTTTATTTAAATCATAATTTTTTAATTAAAAAAATTCTTAAAATTGTGTCAACCTTGATTTTCTATGAGGCGCGCATATGTTTTGATGCTATTTCGTATATATTTCACCAGAAATCTGAGGTTGCAGGAAGTTTCATGCTAAGACATATTGAAAATAAAAATGAAAATATTTTTAAAATAATTTAAATGCAATCTTCACCAATCACCAAATGCTTGGGAGAGTAAGTGATAACACGAGAAAAAACACGGAACAGAAAGCTCCCACAGTAAAATTTTTATCAGATTCCACTGCTGCCACAGTAAAATTCCTATCAGTATCCGTTTTATTATAGCGTATAGAATTAGCTTTAAAGACGTTAACAAAACAGGGCCTTATTGGCCATATGTTAGCTTTATAGTAGATGTGCTAATAGCGTAGAATGCGTTTTGGCTTATAAAGTAGCTTTAGGAAAACGTCTTAAGCGAACTGTTAAGGTTGGAAAAAAATTTAAATTGTTACTTGGGTAAACAAGTTAAGAGTTTGAAACCAACCATTTTTTTCTTCAAATAAATTCATCGAATACTTATTGTTGGTCTTTACTACTAACGACGGTTATCAGAAATAGCAAATAAAAATTGAAACCAAGAATCTTCAAACTTTGATTCACAAAAAATCGTTTATGTCATTACAAATATTATGCTAAAATGAAACATTCTTAAAAAAACAATTTCAGTCTCCATTTAATTTTGTATATCTTGTTTTTTTCTATATGCTCAAAATCAGATTCAAGCAGGTTTGAATTAATTATCCAAGGCCAAAAAATTGACATTCTTTCAAGGTGCTTTAATATTTTTTTTTGCTAATTTGGATTAACTAAGGTGCCATCGATCAGCTTTTGTTATTTAAATAACTTTTGAAAATAGGTTAATTTTTTGGAAAAAAAATCCAAATCAAAAACATAAAATTTTTAAATAAAAAATTAAAATCAGTAATTAATTTTTGCGAAATGAATTAAAGAAGTATTCTGTTTCTTCATTTTTCTCATTTAACGATTTTTTGAAGAAACTTTTAAACAATGAATTTTATATAATTTTTAAAACAACAATCTAAAAGTTTTTCAGGTTTCAACAAATTCATTGAATAGAATCAAGTTGTTTTTATTATTTCTGCAGAAGTGTTAGAAATACTTGTAATATTATCTTTCCAAAATTGTTAAAACTGTATAGTTTTACTTTTTCAGATCATGCATCATCATCATCATCAGAATATTGTTCCTTTATTGAATGGAGTATAGTAATTAAATTTAGCATCATATTTTTCTTAAATGTAGATTTGTTAATAAATCAATTATCAATGATTAATTTCACCTTAAAAACATGACACGTTTTAAAACTTATCATCTTTACCATAAACTGAAGATGATAGACAAAATTTGACAAAGGTGTTCATTGAAAAAATAAATCCTTCTTAAATGTTAAGACACCTTTTCCTTCCATCTGAATATTTTGTTTTATTTCCCAATTAATCCACCTAATTTTATCTTTTGTTTGTTTTACAATGAAGATTTATTTAATTTTCAAATAAATTTGCAAAACTTTAAAGACAAACTATTAGAAATATTGGTAAAAAGTGTGTTTTTGTTTTTCAGATCTGGAATTTGGTATTTTGAAAAACATTAGCATGAGAATCTGAAATCTAAATTTTAAATAAGAAATATATCGTTTCTACCTTCTGTTTTTTCCAGGACTCTATATTTGAACTAAATGTGACAAAATCTTCAGAGTTTGAAATTTAAAACTTGAAATCTGCAATTGAAAATTGAAAAACTTTTCTTTTTTTTTTAATTTTTATCATTTAAAATCATGTATTTTTTTATCGATTATGGATTCAGAATCGATCATTATTTTCTAATTCAACTTAAAAATTCAGAATCAGATTTTGCTTTAATGTAGATTTTCTGATAAATCAGTTATCGATAATTGATCTCACTTAAAACTTATACATTTAAAAACTTATACATTTCACCATAAACTGAAGATGATAGGCAATATTTGACAAAGGTGTTGAAAAATAAAATCCTTCTTAAATGTTAAGACACTTTTTCATTTTCATCTACATATTTTGTTTTATTTCCCAATCAATCATCCAAATTTTATTTGTTGTTTATTTTACAGTGCAGGTTAATTTAATTTTCAAATGAAATAACAAAACTTCAGAAACAAACTATTAAAATTTTAAGAAATATTGGAAATAAGTTTGTTTTTGTTTTTCAATACTGAAATTTTGTGTTTCGAAAACATTAGCCTGAAAATCTGAAAATTTAAATTTTAAATAAGAAAAACATAGTTTCTACCTTCTGTTTTTTTAAAGACCCAATATTTGAACTGTAAGTGACAAAATCTTCAAAGTTTGAAATTTTGAACTTGAAATTTGCGATTGAAAATTTATAAACTTTTCATTGGTTTTAAATTTTATCATATTAAATCATGTTTTTTTTTATCGATCATGATTTTAGAATCGATCATTATTTTCTAAAAAATCTTAAAAAATTCAAAAATTGATTTGGAGTAGTAATTTTAAGCTTAATTTTGAACAAAGTTATCTTAATTTGCTATTTTTTTTCTCAGTTTTTACTAATCATTTACGGCATGACATGTACTTTGTCATTTTAACTGAACATGATATATAAGAAATAAGGTTCCTATTTTAAACTTCAAAAATGACCTTTTTTTAGCCTTGCATTTTGAAATCTGGAAAAAAAATTATTTTGGAAAAAGGTTTCATCTATCTATTTGATCTCAGGAACTCTTGAAGTAATATCGAATATTTTCTTCTTTTTATCAAATTAAATTGAATCATAAACTACATCATCATCAACACATTTCAAATCGTTATATTTTTTTCAAATTCAAAATACTAGGGTGGAATTTGGCAATAAACCCTTCAATGGAAATGTTAATAAAGATGAATAATAAATAACAATTAAATATTATCATTTTCCTAACAAATTTTATTAATGGATTATTTTTGACCTGATTTTGTTTAGAATTCAATATTTTAAATCTGCGTTCCGTATTCCAAATATGAAAACAAGATTGCTTAGAATTTATTTTCAAGTAAATTTCTAGTTCAGCATAAGACATTTAAAAATTTGACGTACCGAAGATAGATTCGAAACTTTGTTATCAGTAGAATTTTCATATATTTTTGAGTTTGTGTGATAATCATGAGTAAGAAAATGGTGTATGAAATAAATTTCCTTATTTATTGCGTATTTTGGGTATTGTTATTATTTTTAGCTAAATTTCCATTTCGAAGCACTCACAACCCCCCCCCCCCCTCATGCGCGGTCCTATGGGGGGGTGATCGGGGTGATCACCCCCCCCCCCAAATGGCAAAAATCCGTTACAAAATACCCGCAAAAGCTCGAATTTCTATAAAAAGTTGGAACTTTTATTAGTAGATGTGCTTTCCAATTTTAAAAATTCTCCACTCCGTGGCACAGTGGTTTAAAACTCGAAAAACGTGATCATGGGCTTTTTGATGCCTTAGATGTCAAAATAGCTTAATGACATGTTCTACAATGTTTCATTATTTTTAATTGCGCATATTTTGCCATTATTATTTTTCTGATCGATTCACCTAAAAGTGAGATATTTTTTTTATTTTTTGAATTTGTCATCCAATCAAAATGACGTGTTCAGAAAACTTGTAGACAATACAATTTTAAAAAACTTTGTAAAAAACTTTAAAGCTCTATCTCTCAAAACAACAGATTTATAAACATTTTTCTAAAAACTAACCTCAAAAAACGAAATTTTCGTTTAACTTTTTTCAAAGCGACTTTCGAGTCTTACTTTATATGAGAGAGTTGTAACAATTGTAAAAGTACACAACTTCATTGAAGGTGTCAAGTTTCTATCTTGACGTTAAATGGTACTTTTTGTGTAATTACGTTTTAAAATTGCATATTTTCATTGATCCATATCTCTAAAAGTTGCAAACTTATGAAAACATAATTATATGTATTTGAAAGGCACATTCTTGAGCTTTAATGAACATATAATTTCATTTGTATGTATCAGGTTTTACTACTAAAATCATTTATCTGAAAGACGGTAGTTTTGAAGTTTTTGTTAAGCCAACCCGGCAAACTCTTGCTTTTTAGCAAAAGGAAGGATGAAATCTTCTTTTTTTTTCTATTCCTAGCGTTGACAAGTGAAGACGATAGTTCTTAATTTGTTAAGATTGAAGAGTTGGCCCTGTCTAGAAGCGTTAGTTCCATTATAGTTAGTAAATCATTTATCTGAAAGAAGCTAGTTTCGAAATAATGGGCATTTTGCGTATTTTATCAACACACATCTTTAAAAAATGTTGCCCTTTTAACACGAAAGTGGCATAGATGCATGATTTTGAGACCTTTAATTTTCATGGCTATCATGGAAGCACAGTACGAGGCATTTTCGTGCAAGGTCTTGCACGACGGTGTCTTGTCCGAACCAATCCCGGTAACTGCTGGAGTGAGACAAGGATGTATTTTGTCACCGCTGCTTTTTCTCATCGTAATGGATGAGATCTTGACTGGATCGATTGACTGTAGACCAAACCGAGGATTGCCGTGGAATCCTTCAACCATGGAGCAACTGAACGACCTTAACCTGGCAGACGATATTGTTTTGCTCGCCCAAACACAACAAGACATGCAGAGCAAACTCGACGACCTCACCGAAAGCTCCAAGGCAGCAGGTCTCAAAATCAATGTCGGAAAGACCAAGTCGATGGAAATCAATACAGAAAATCGTTCCAATTTCGTGGTAGCTGGACAACAGGTTGAGACAGTGGAGTGCTTCCAGTATCTTGGTAGCCAGATTACGCCTGATGGTGGGACCAAGAAGGACATCGAGACCCGGATCAGAAAAGCCCGATTTGCGTTTGCGAGTCTCCGAAACATCTGGCGGTCACGCCAGATCTCTCTACGGACTAAGATCCGAATCTTCAACTCAAACGTCAAATCCGTATTGCTGTACGGGTGTGAAACTTGGTGCACATATGCGGTGACGACGCGAAAACTGCAAGTTTTTGTGAATCGCTGCCTGCGGAACATCATCCGCGCTTGGTGGCCTGGCAACTGGATCTCAAACGTTGAACTTCATCGCCGGTGTCATCAAAAGGCGCTAGAAATCGAGATTCGGGAACGTAAGTGGAGATGGATTGGGCACACGCTGCGAAGAGATAAAAACGAGATTTGCAGAGAGGCGCTTGACTGGAATCCAGATGGGCATCGAAGAAGAGGCAGGCCCAAAAGCTCGTGGCGGCGAAGTCTAGCCGCTGAAATCCGCACAGTTGACGAGAACCTCGGCTGGCAGCAAATGAAGACGCTGGCTCCGGATCGCCAGCAGTGGAGATCTTTTATCTCAGCCCTATGCGCCGGTCAATCGGCGCTGGACCCTTAGGTAGGTAGGGGCTATCTTTAAAGTTTTTTCTTTATTTATAAATTTTTATTTTTGGTTAAATAGTTGTGTAAGAGAGTAAATTAGAATGAAATATTAAAACTAATATTCATGATCTTCTTCTTCTGATTGTTCTAAATCAAGCTTTTTTTTGCATCGGCAACAAAAGAAAAATGTGGTCTTGGTTTAGATTTTCTTAGGCTCGTTATAAGAGGGTCCAACGATTCGAGCATCCGATGCATAAGGTCGATGTTTGTTGCTTGCCTTGAAAATTTTCGAGTGTGATGTTCTCTAAAATTTCAAATATCCTTATTCCTAGACTCTTGAGCGTCTTCGGATAATTGCCCAAAGGGTATTAAAAAGTGTATCACGATTTGAGCCCCATGAAATAAAATTTTGTGAACTGCTGCGGGTATATATGTAAAACCACGGATACAAATTGACTAGTTTCATGGCCGTTTCCTTAGAAAACTTATCGAATTTTTCCACATTTATTTTCTGGCCAAAACTAGCAGAATAGCACCGCATCGTTGGATGACTTCCAAATCTATACCTTAAATATTAAAAGTTAGTACAGAAAAAACAAATCGTACTCTATAAGTACCATTGATTTCTGCAGATTTTTCAGAGTCTTGAAAAAAATGCCTTGCTGTATTGCCATCAGGTCTTTCGGATAAATGATTTACTAACTATAATGGAACTAACGCTTCTAGGCAGGGCCAACTCTTAAATCTTAACCAATTAAGAACTATCGTCTTCACTTGTCAACGCTAGGAATAGAAAAAAAAAGAAGATTTCATCCTTCCTTTTGCTAAAAAGCAAGAGTTTGCCGGGTTGGCTTAACAAAAACTTCAAAACTACCGTCTTTCAGATAAATGATTTTAGTAGTAAAACCTGATACATACAAATGAAATTATATGTTCATTAAAGCTCAAGAATGTGCCCTTCAAATGCATATAATTATGTTTTCATAAGTTTGCAACTTTTAGAGATATGGATCAATGAAAATATGCAATTTTAAAACGTAATTACACAAAAAGTACCATTTAACGTCAAGATAGAAACTTGACACCTTCAATGAAGTTGTGTACTTTTATAATTGTTACAACTCTCTCATATAAAGTAAGACTCGAAAGTCGCTTTGAAAAAAGTTAAACGAAAATTTCGTTTTTTGAGGTTAGTTTTTAGAAAAATGTTTATAAATCTGTTGTTTTGAGAGATAGAGCTTCAAAGTTTTTTACAAAGTTTTTTAAAATTGTATTGTCTACAAGTTTTCTGAACACGTCATTTTGATTGGATGACAAATTCAAAAAATAAAAAAAATATCTCACTTTTAGGTGAATCGATCAGAAAAATAATAATGGCAAAATATGCGCAATTAAAAATAATGAAACATTGTAGAACATGTCATTAAGCTATTTTGACATCTAAGGCATCAAAAAGCCCATGATCACGTTTTTCGAGTTTTAAACCACTGTGCGTGGGGGCGTTTATTCAACAAAAAAGATAATTTATCACTTAAAAGGCTCAATATTGAAAAAAGTCGGTCCACCAAACTCAAGCAGCTGTAACTTAGGATTCCCTGGACTGAATTATACCAAATTACTTTTGTTGATAAGTTACTCAACAAAAGTGTGTTGTTGATTTGGAATTTGCTATTAATAAAATGTAGGGACAATTTTTTAAAATTGTCACTAATTTCCCTCATATGCCTTAATTAACACGAGCTAATCGTAACAAATTTTAGTATTTGCATCAAATTCAGAGCTTCTGAAATACTTGAAATATTTGTTCTGCTTTCATCATACATTTATTGCCTTCAATTGCAAAATAAAAAATCAGGATCTGAATCTCAGTAAAGATTCTCTTTCGCGAGAATTTTTCACCTTTAATCAATCCACCATTCAAATATGAATTATAAACTTAAAATTAATAACCTTTATTATGAAATTAAAAAACAAAAATTTAAATTTTAGATCTGATTTTATTTAATTCAGTTTGAAATGTATCACATCAAACATTCATATTGTTTATGACTGTGAAAAAATACAAGTACTGCCAAACAAAAATCGAATATAAAATATTCATAGTAAGAGTTTAAATTTAAAAAAAATCCTCTCAAGAGATTTCAGCAACAATAAATCGAAGATAGAGATTACGTTTTGTGACTTTTGCGTTTCCTATGAGTTTTAGTGCCAAAAAGGAACTAAAAGTATTTATATCAGCTGTTTCAGGAATTGGTGTTGGAGATAGAGATTCAAATTCATCTCTAGAACCCAAAATCTGCATTCAAAACTATAACACAAGAAAACAAAACTCACATTTTCCGAAGTGCAAAGAATTTGAAAACTAATTTCAACTTATTTAGGAAGCTCTAAATGCAAATTTGTATTATTTTATCAGCTCTTTTTTCCGGTATAAATTTTGAAAATACAAGGCTCATTGGATAAATTTGTACACTTTTTAGCAAAAGTGTAAAATATCAAAAAAATTTGAAAAAAAAGGTATTAACTTAATGATCAATTTTCATAAAGACTGTGAGTAATTTACCATAAGAAAAAATTATAGAAGTAAGTATCTTTCCCCATTTTGTAAAATGCGAAGATTATCTTGTCGAAATCTGTATTGTTTTTTTTCCGGGAATTTGTTACTTTTTAGCACTCTTCCCTCTGACCTGCATCGTTGAATGAATAAAGGATAATGAAAAGATTTAACATATTTTTTGTTGTTCAGGTTAGTTACTTCATCAATTATGATTGATCGATTTAACTCTGAACTGCTTAGTTTTGAATGCCAGAAAATAAGAAGGGAAAAAAACAGACAAAAAAATCGAGTTTGAGACGCAAAAAGCTTCCGAAATCAGTTTGCCACGGTTTTAATTTTTCCATTGTGAATTAAAACTATCCCCTTATCATTCCACTATTTTTTCGGCAACAAGGTATTCTATCACGCAAAACAGTCAGAAGATCTTTTAGTGATTTTTAACCAACACTCCTGGATTTCCAGATCTACAGCAATTATGTCACCGATACTGCTTTCAGCTGATCTACGCAATAATATTGAAATTTTAATTTAAAATTTAGCTTAAGGTTTGATAATCTTAATCTGAAAGCTTGGCCTTTCAATTGCAAATGATTGAGACTGTTCACTAAAGAGGAGTATTAACATTCAGAATTAACCCTTCATTTCATAATTTTCTTTATAATTCAAAATTATTTAAAAAATTGATAAATATGTGAAGGTGAACAAAGATTAATCACTTTTCTTCGTAATTTATTTGTTGTAATACAATTAAAATAGAAAATTTTGAATGAAAACTTTAAATTCAAGAGCAAACTAAATAAAATTCGGTTCCAGAATTTAGAAACTGATTTTGATAATCGGTTTTCTACTTAATTTATATTTAAAGTGTTGATTTAATACATTGTGTTTTAAAATTTGAAAATTATAATACTTAATCTCCAAATCACGATTTAGTAAAATACCCCAATGAAGAATTCAAAGCCCGTTAGTTATGTTTGTTAATTTGTTTCTCGGGCTTATCGGTGAATAGTAAAATACTTCCGATAAATTATAAAATACCAGAGCGCTAATATTAAGAAGCTAAGGAAAAAAATGAAGATATGTTGAATTTTTTAAACGTGTTCATCTCTTAACAACGTGTGTATTATTTTCATTGAAAAAATTACATTTTTAACGGGAAATTTTTTAAAGAGCTCTTATAGTGACAATTCTAAAATACCAGATATACCTACAAATAAAAAAAATCAACATTTTTTCGCAGTGGTTATTATAGATTCGCTGGTTGTTTTATAAAGTGATAACCCTCCTCCCCCCCCACAACCCCTCCCTTCTCCTTTCGCTAACTCAAATGATTGTTTTTTTTTTCACCAGATATTAACGTTCCTTCATATTGACTGATTTTTGAAAATTGGAAAAATCACCCCCCCCCCCAAGAGCCGACTCTAGGACCGCCCCTGCCCCCCCTATGGGTTGATCCTTCTCACGGACTTGCATAATTAGGAATTCCTATTTCAATTCCTTGAAAACTTTTATATCAACTAAATTTTGAAAGCAACCATATTTTTGTTAGGCACAGCTCTATTGTATCTCACATTAAAGTCTGAAATGTGTAGTTTAGTTGAAATTGTTAGGGAAATTTTAAGTTAATAAAGCGATTTTTTGATAATAAGCCTTGATTCTAGTTAACAATGAAAATTTAACAAAACATTGATTTGATAACTTTAGCTGGAATTCCATCCAGAAATCTTCCAAATCCATTTAATTTATAAGTTCTTATTTTGAAGTCTGTCATTCGAAATTATAAGCTTATAACACATTCTAGCGTGACGTGGCAACTTTTTAACAGGTTTTTCTTGCATAATTTGATAATTTTCCCACATTATTGAACAACCCTAACATATTATACAAATTCTTAAAGATTTTCAAAAACCCTATTCAACAAACTAATTTTGTATTTTTTTCAAAGTGCGGCTCCAAAATGCGGCGTAAAAATGACTTTTCCAAGAAAAATCGCAGAAGCCAAATTTCTTGTGTCCTTTAACATTGAGGCCAAAAAATATGTTCTAGAAATTTATAGCAAATGAATTTTCTCACAAACTTTCGTTACACTGCTTTAATCAAAACACGATAATTTATCAAGCTAAAAGAACCATATTTTACATGTGAGCATATAGATATGTATGACTAAAAATATTTCATTTATGCTTTTGGACCTCAGTGGAGAGAAGTGGGAGAGTATTTGTTCATACAAGAATTTAAGACAATGCACAATGGGGAAAAAAGTGTACAAACCGCGAAGAAATTCAATATCTTTCGTCCTACATAACTCAAATCTATGAAATTATACTTTCCTTTTGTGAAAATTTCCGGAAAATCGATTGGACATTGTTTCACACGCCGCACAAGCTCACGAACGGAGATATAGTGCCTTTTTAACCCCTAATTCCCCTATATTTTGTAAACATTCCAGAAAAACACTGATTCGAACCAGAGAATATTGAACCTAAACACACCAATCGTGTGTAATTTTTTCTGAGGAATCGAATGAAGGCTGTTTGAGCCACCGCACGCTTCAGAAAATGGAGTTATGGCTGTTTTACCTTCAATTCCCCTCAATTTTTCAAATTGATAAGAAAAAAAATGTTCAGACTTGAAAATTTTAAATTTATTGGGACGTATCTTTTGTGATTTTTTCCCAGGAATCCAATAAAGGCTGTTTAAGCCACCGCACGCTTCGGAAAATGGAGTTATGGCCGTTTTTACCCTCAATTCTCCTACAATTTTCAATGATTTCAGAAAAAAGCATGTTGGGACTTGAAAATTTTGAACCAAATTGGTTGTATCCTATGTAATTTTTTCCAAGTTATCCAACGAAGCCTATTTGAGCCACCGCACGGATTGGGAACAGGAGTTATGGCTGTTTTACTCTCAGTTGCCCAACATTTTTGAAATAGCTCAGAAAAAGCATGTTGGGATTTGATAATGTTGAACCAAATGTGTTGTATTTTGTGAAGTTTTTTTTAAGGAATCGAATGATGGCTGTGTGAGCCACCGCACGCTTCGGAAAATGGAGTGATGGCTGTTTTACCTTCAATTCCTCTCAATTTTTCAAATTTTTAAGAAAACGTATGTTCGGACTTGAAAATTTTGAATCTATTGGGACGTATCTTTTGTGATTTTTTCCAAGGAATCCAATGAAGGCTGTTTGAGCCATCGCTCGCTTTAGAAAATGGAGTTATGGCTGTTTTTACCCTCAATTCCCCTACATTTTTCAATGATTTTAGAAAAAAGCATGTTCGGACTTGAACATTTTGAACCAAATGGGTTGTCACATTTTTTCAAATAGCTCAGAAAAACATGTTCGGACTTGAAAATTTTGAGCCAAACGGAACGTACTATGAGTGATTTTTTTCGAGGAATGCAACGAAGCCTATTTGACACAGCGCACGCATCGGAAACAGGAGTTATGGCTGTTTTACCTTCAATTCCCTTTCATTTTTCAGAAAGTTCAGAAAAGCCATGATCGGATTTGAAAATTTTTTAACCAAACAAAACTTATCTTATGCAATTTTTTCCGAGGAATCCAATTGGCTGTTTTTACCCTCAATTCCTCTACATTTTTTCTGAAATCATAGAAAAATGTAGGGGAATTGAGGCTAAAAACAGCCATAACTCCATATTTCAAAGCATGCGGTGACTCAAACAGCCTTCATTGGATTCCTCGAAAAAAATTGCATAAGATAAGTCTCGTTTAGTTAAAAATTATCAAGTCCAATCATGATTTTTCTGAACTTTTTGAAAAATGAAAGGGAATTGAGGGTAAAACAGCCATAATTCCTGTTTCCGATGCGTGCGCTGTGTCAAATAGGCTTCGTTGCATTCCTCGAAAAAATTCACACATGATGCGTTCCATTTGGTTCAAAATTTTCAAGTCCGAACATGTTTTTTCTGAGCTATTTCAAAAATGTAAGGAAATTGAGGGTAAAACAACCATAACTTCTATTTCTAATTCGCGCTGTAGCTCAAATAGGCATCGTTAGATTCCTTGAAAAAAAAAATAAATAGGATTACAACTCATTTGGTTCAAAATTTTCACGTTCGGCATGCTTTTTTCTAAAATCATTGAAAAATGTAGGGGAATTGAGGGTAAAAACAGCCATAACTCCATTTTCCAAAGCGTGCGGTGGATCAACCAGCCTTCATTGGATTCCTTGGAAAAAATCACAAAAGATACGTCCCAATAGATTCAAAATTTTCAAGTCCAAACATACGTTTTCTTAACAATTTAAAAAATTGAGAGGAATTGAAGGTAAAACAGCCAAAACTTAATTTTCCGAAGCGTGCGGTGGCTCAAATAGCCATCATTCGATTCCTCGAAAAAAACTTCACAAAATACAACCCATTTGGTTCAACATTATCAAATCCCAACATGCTTTTTCTGAGCTATTTCAAAAATGTTGGGTAATTGAGGGTAAAACAGCCATAACTCCTGTTCCCAATCCGTGTGATGGCTCAAATAGGCTTCGTTGGATAACTTGGAAAAAATTACATAGGATACAACCCATTTGGTTCAAAATTTTCAAGTCCGAACATGCATTTTCTTATCAATTTGAAAAATTGAGGGGAATTGAAGGTAAAACAGCCATAACTTAGTTTTCCGAAGCGTGCGGGGGCTCAACTAGCCTTCATTCGATTCCTCAAAAAAAATTACACACGATAGGTCTGTTTAGGTTCAATATTCTCTGGTTCGAATCAGTGTTTTTCTGGAATGTTTACAAAATATAGGGGAATTAGGGGTTAAAAAGGCACTATATCTCCGTTCGTGAGCTTGTGCGGCGTGTGAAACAATGTCCAATCTATTTTCCGGAAATTTTCACAAAAGGAAAGTATAATTTCATAGATTTGAGTTATGTAGGACGAAAGATATTGAATTTCTTCGCGGTTTGTACACTTTTTTCCCCATTGTGCAATGATTGAAAAATTTATTTTAGCTCGGGTTTAAAAAAAATTATCATTTATGATTAACAATTTCAAATTCAAAATTCAGCACTCATTTTAATGAATGATTGTTTAATAAGGTTTTTATCTAAGTCGAAAATTATGTATGAATATATCAAAATTTAAAATATTTATTCAAAATTTCATTAATTATATTGGAAGGTGTAGAAAAGCACACTGGGTCAGCTATATAGTAAAATACTAAAATTATAAAATTCCAAATGACACAAACTTGTTCACTATGATCGGATCCAAAAAATCTTCATAATTTGCCTGAATTATGATTTCATACCTTTATTTAAAAAAAAAATTATTCAAATATGCTTTCCACATCAAAATGAATCTTTATTCATATTTATCCGAGTTGAAAAACGATTGAGAGCTGTTTTAAAATAAAGGATTTCAATGAATATAATTAACGTTTGCCTTTTGAGAAAAAAAGATATCTATTGTGTTTTTTTCCTGTTATATAAATTACGGGAATTCATAGATAAGTTTCTAGAATATTTAAGCTAAATGGATCCTCATCTATTTTTAAAAGCACAAAATAAAGATTTACAGTTCTCAGCAAAGTTGTTTAAAGGATCAAAATTTTCAATATGAATAATTTTTCATCGAGCATAATTTAAGTCAGATCCCTGATTTTTAAATTACAATATGTATCTCGAACAATAGAACTATTAACTTTCGAATGATGACTGATTAAAGAGAAATCAAGAGATTCAAAATCAGTTTTTGTTTTTCATATAGATTGGTTAGTTCAACAGTTATCAGTGATCAGGGATTATCAGTTTTTTTTTATACAAATTTGACTTATTTGATTGACAACAGTTATTGAAAGCTCTTGAAACATTGGCACCCAAAATGCTGTTCTTTTGTTAAAGATTATGTATTCATAATTTAATTATATCGAGTTTTAGAAAGACAACTAGCAAAGAAGTCCAAACTAACTTTTTCTCATGGAAGAGGAATTCCTTTAAACATAAGATTCAGTATAAAGCCTTATAGGAAAAATCCAATATTTGGGCATCAAAAACATCATAACATCTTGCAGTTAAAAGCCAACTACCGAGCTTAATTCAAGCTGAGACTCATTTCTCCAGTGTCACGTTTTCGTTGACCGTTAAGAATTTGAAATATTCATAGGTAGCACCAACTCAATGTTGTACACAATACAGCGTGCAAGTTTTAGATCCAAGTTATTTGCTTGCACGGAAGAAGTATGCGGGTGCTTGAAATATTTCTCAGAAGTTTTTTTTTTTTTTTTGTTGGGTACCTATCACTGCGACCAGTTAGTTGATCTATTGTAATATCAGAAGTTACTCTTCTTAGAAAGAAATTGTCGAATACATTAAATATAAGAGATGTAAAAAAATGAGCATAGCTCCTTGAAAAAAAGACTTACACAAGATTTTTTTTCTTTTTCTCTCAACAGATCCTCGTGCCAAACAGTTACCATTCATGGATAACCCGCTGCCAACCCTGGGAATGATCTGCTGTTACCTGCTTTGGGTCCTTCTCATAGGGCCGATGTATATGCGCGACAGGAAACCGATGGACCTGCGAAGGGTTATCATCTTCTATAACCTGTTCCAGGTGCTGCTCAGTGGCTACATGTTTTATGAGGTAAATTTGAGTATATATGTACATTGCTATGATTTTTCGGCATTTTCATTTTCAATTATCCATTTTTTTCTGAGCTTCTTTATATCAATGCAAGGTAATCACAAAAGATTGTTTTAACACTAAACATACCGGCACTCTTATTTTATTTTTTTTTATTTAAATAGTATTCCGTCTCACGACATAACTTGACGAACATAATTCCTAAAATTCACTCGGTTCATAGCAACCGTTCTCCAATTTCTCGGGCACCCCACGTTCGCCAGATCACGCTCCACTTGGTCTGACCACCTCGCTCGTTGCGCCCCCGCTCGTCTTGTTCCCACCGGATTCGTAGCGAACACCTGTTTTGCAGGACAGTCGTCCGGCATTCTCGCAACATGTCCCGCCCAGCGTATCCAGCCAGCCTTCACCACCTTCTGGATACTGGGTTCGCCGTAGAGTCGCGCGAGCTCGTGGTTCATTCCTACCGGTACTCTGTATATACCTATTCATACCGCCGGGGGTCAAATGACTCCTAACACCTTTTCCGCTAAAACTCTCTTGTTTCTTAACCGATTTTTTCAAAATTTATATTTTCGGAAAGCTTGTAACGTGACTCAAATATAGTTTACAGACAATATTGAGCTACAAACATCTATTTTAAAGTTATTCGAAGTCTAAGAAAAAAAAAAGTCCGAAAAAACATGCTTCGGGAAAAAGGCTGTAAGTCTGTTAATAAGTGCTCGAAGAAAAATTTACTTAGTGCCTGAAAAAGCTGAAGTTAAAAGAAATATGTTGCATGTGTAGGAAAAAAAAATCAAAGTTTTTTATGATCATGGCCACCAAAAGTGTAGAAAAGTGGTGTAAAAACGTACATTTTAAAGAATCAACCGCCAAAACTGTCCTAGTAACAGTAGACATGTTTTTAAAAGTAAATTGGAAAGTTGGCGTGATTTGTGACATTTTGGCATCTTTAGATTTATAAAACACGAAATACAGAATTCTTGAAGGTTATTTAAAGGAAGCTATTTTAAGGAAGTTTTATCAATCTACATTTTCTGAGACTATTCTTTCACTTAAATTTTGCTTTGCTCTGGATTTTGAGTATATTAACGCAAGATTTGGGCAATAAAACTATATGCACAAGAAAGGCCATTTCATACCGGTTCTAGTGATGTAATTATATTGGCGGTGCAATGCTTAAGAAATTATGATAAATATTTTTCTGAAAGTAAAACCAGAATATTTGCGCTAATGCTTGTTTGTTTTTTTTTCGTTTCCTTTCACCCGTCTTCGTGTGCGAATTGGCTTTGAGATATTGCCACCCACTGCGCCCGTCTGCCAAGCAAGAACTTGTGCTGACTTTTGAAAATTCAGGAGATACTTGCCTATTTTATTTATCATATTTTTGTTAAGCACTGTATTGACTATGTAATTACATCACTAGAACCGGTATAAAATTGCCTTTCTTGTACATACAGTTTTATTACCCAAATCTTGCGTTAACATACTAAAAATCCAGTGCAAAGCGGAATGTAAGTGGAGGAATAATCTCAGAATATCAAAATTGATAAGAATGTCTAAAAACAGCTACATTTGAATATCCGTCAAATATTCTATGTTTCATTTTATTGTAAATCTAAAATGCCAAAATGTCACAAATTACGCCAACTTTCCAATTCACTTTTCAAAAAATTTTTATTGTTACTGGAACGGCTTTGGCGGTTGATTTCTTAAAAAGTACAGTTTTTACACCTCTTTTATACATTTTTTGTTGCCATGGTCTTAAAAAACTTTGATTTATTTTCCTTCACATGCAACATATAGCTGTTAACTTCAGCTTTTTCAGGCACTAAGTAAATTTTTCTTCGAGCACTTATTAACAGACTTACAGCCTTTTCTCCAAAGCATGTTTTTTCGGACTTTTTTCTTAGACTTCAAATAACTTTGAAATAGATGTTTGTAGCTCAATATTGTCTGAGAACTTTATTTGAGTCACGTTACAAGCTTTCCGAAAATATAAAGTTTGTAAAAATCGGTTAAGAAACAAGAGAGTTTTAGCGGAAAAGGTGTTAGGAGTCATTTGACCCCCGGCGGTATTAATAGGTATGCCACATACGTATTTCGAAACTTACAAATTTAAAAAAAAATATTTTTATGAAAAAATACGTGCATTTTGAAAATAAAAATAGTCATGAAGAAAAATTTGCGAAAAAACAATTTTTAAAGGAGTTACAGTCATTTCAAGTAAAAAAAATGTCATTTGACCCCCTCCGGTAAAAATAGTGTTAAGAATGCTCATTTTGCGACATATAATTGAGATAAGTTTTTAATTATTTTTTTTTTTTTGATAATTCAATTCTTCAGTTGAAAATAAACGACACAAATTCGATTCCCTACATTCACTATTGGTTTATCATTGATCCATGTAGAAAAAACAAGATTTTTTTTCGAAATTAAAGACATTTTTAAAACTTTTGTTTACATTACACACTTATTGCACAAAATTCAAATTCTTTGTACCTCAAGCGAGAAAAATCTTTTTCCCACCTTAGCACAGTGATTAAAAATGCGAAAAACGTGATAGTTGCTTATAACTTTTTGAATTGACATTTTCGGTTATTGATGTCTTCGGAGAAGTTTGTCAGTAAAATCAGCTCTATAGTAAAACAATTTTTTTGTTTATTAATCCCCCTTCAAGTGAGATAAAACTTCTAACTTATCTACTAACTTCTCTACTATATAGACATCAACTAGTTTCAAATCAAATTTTCTACAGCTTTGTCCCAGATGTCAAGTTTAAAAAATAATTATTCTTCAAGCTATAGTCAAAATAAGAAACTTAACCTCTTAAAATCAGTTCATTAATAGAATCATTTATCATTTATCAATCAGTTTAATAATATATTCAAGAAAGTTGTGTGTCTAATGTCAAATTTAAAATGTGATACTGCAGAGCTATGTTTACAAGATTACCGAAAATATTGCTCTAATTTTACCAGCACTAGCTAGTAGAGGATACAAATGCGCTTTCAAACCTTTGCTTTAAAACTTCTGAAAGCGCACAGGGAAAAACTAAATGAAAACACACGTAGTAGAATGCGCTATAGTTTCATAGAAATCGTTGTTTTTAATGCAAACATAAAAAAGTAAAATTGATGTATCTCGCTTGGATATAAGTGGACACAGACGGTTGTAAAGGGTGATACGGTCAAAATTTGATCAAGGGAAAACGCGTGTAAATCGGTGAAATCGTTTATTTAAAAAATCAAGTTAAATTTCTTTTTCAAGATTAATTAGTATAAAATTCAGAAAAAATGTTCAGTTAGGCTTCCGCTTTTCCAAATCCGAATAGCCGGGCCTTACGCTTAACCCCTGCCATCAGATTTTGTACAGCCACATTGTCCACCTTCTTCGCCGCAGAAAGCCAGTTTGCCTTGAACTGCTGCTCGTTCTTGGCAGTTTTTTTTTGGTCTCTTTTAGGTTCCGCTTGACTGTAGCCCAGTATTTCTCAATTGGGCGGAGCTCTGGCAAGCTGGGAGGGTTCTTGTCCTTGGGAACCACCTGCACGTTGTTGGCGGCGTACCACTCCATGGCCTTTTTACCGTATTGGCAAGATGCCAAATCCGGCCAAAACAGTACGGAACAACCGTGTTTCTTCAGGAAAGGCAGCAGACGTTTATCCAAACACTCTTTCACGTAAATTTCATGGTTGACAGTCCCGGAAGCAATGAAAATGCTGCTTTTCAAGCCACAGGTTCAGATGGCTTGCCAAACCAGATATTTCTTCACGAACTTTGACAGTTTCATGTGCTTGAAAATATCTGCTACCTTTCCCCTTCTGCCGTATAAAACTCCTGTCCCGGAAGCTGCATGTAGTCTGCTTTGACGTAGGTTTCGTCGTCCATTACCACCTACCTTCTTGAAAGTCGATAGTCCGGCTCGTTTTTTGGCTCGATGCACGGTTGTAGACGACACACCCAGCTTATTTGCGGCATCTCGGAGAGAGAGGTTAGGGTTTCGCTTGAAACTACCGGCAACTCTCATTGGCGTCTCAGCGGCTTCCGGTTTTCGATTTCTCCCCGATCCAGACTTCTTGGCTGTCGAAAAACGTTCCCCAAACACTTTAATTACATTTTTAACGGTTGATTTGGCAACTTTTAGCGATTTTTCCAGCTTTGCGTGCGAGTAGCTCGGATTTTCGCGATGCGCGAGCAAAATTTTGATACGCGGCTCTTCTTCCTTGGACGGCATTTTGACAAATGAAGAGTGAATTCCAAAATCGAAATAGGAGCAACACTCTACACACACACCCTCAAAATGAGGGGTGTTCAGGTTTTTTAATGCAAAATTTAATGAAATACGTCAAGTTGATTTTGACCAAATTTTGACCGCATCACCCTTTACATGAACCTGTAAATGAACTAAAACCGTTTTCGTGGGACTTAAAAAATGATTTTTTTTGAAAGTTGACTTGATCCTTTTTAAATGAAGGCTTGATCCTTCAATCGGGATGCTCTAAACTTTGGCGAAAATCATTCAAAATCTATAGATAAAAGTTTCAACGACTTGTTTTTGGCTATATTTGTTTTCATTTCACAGTTTATAAGTGTCAGATGAAAAGAATTCTAAAAGTATGTCTACTACCCTATTTCATTGCATACTTAAAGGAGGAATTTTCTATTTTTCAGACAAGAGCACATTTTTTAGACCGTTTTGTCAGGAAATTATTCGATAAACAAAAGTTATTGGAAAAATATTTATAATTTCGAGCTGAGGAATGATCAACATGCATTCAGATGAAAAATATATCTTTTTGGACTCGAATGATTAAGTGAACCCATAATATACATTTTGGCAAACATTTTCCTACAAAAAAAGAAAGTTTACTATTGCTTTAAAAATACGGCATTGAGAAGTTCATATTATACTTTAACTATTGACAAATTAAAATAAGTATTTTTATTTTATTTTTTTTCGTATGAAAAACGTTTTAAATGATAGAAAAGGTGTTAAAATTAAATTTTGTTAGATTTTTCAATCTCAGTTCAATAAATCAAAAAAATTTTTTTTAATTGTTTATAAGATTACAGGTTTGTTGTTTAGATCAATCTGGAATTTTTTTTTTAAACATTTGACCTTTGTAAGACCTTTCAGTTTCAAGATATAGCTGTAGAATCAAGTATCCCCAGGGATCAAGTATCCTCATTCTCCCCTACAGGTACCTGATTATTAATAATCATTCTTGTAAGTTTCATCGACAAAATTGCACAACTTCAGCTATTCAGAACAAATTTGCGTCACAAGTCATCATTCATTTTATATTGTATTGCAAGAGAATTTCATCCTGAACACCATTATGCTTGCTTTAATGCGTTATTTTTTGCGCTAAAGAAGCTTTAATTATATTACTACGAGATCTAATGTTAGCAATATATTCTCAAAGAAATTAAAAAAATGTTTGTTTTGGTTGAACATTGCAAATGTGATTAGAAAGTTATACGAAGCTTCGTGATTCAAGTTTTGTAAAATTTTGAACTTAGATAAAGCAAACAAATCTGCATTTTTTTATTTCAAAATAATTCTCTAGCTTCTTTTAAAAATTCCATAGCACACCAACCAACTCTTTCAATTATTATGACTTAGGGTGCTAGAATTTTTTTCGCACTAATCCGGTCCGAAAAAATCTTAGCAATTTCATCTTCAAACCTGGCAAAATCCGGGCATTTGATTGAAAAAAAAAATTGACCCAAAATCAGGGCAACTTGGGTCAAAATTCAAGAATAATTCAACAAAAATCAAGAAAAAAAATTATTTTATTTCCATAGAAGCGCATCAGCGGAGTTAAAGTCATACTTTTTTACTTCCAAAAACCAAGGTTAAATTCGGGCAATCTGTCAAGTAAAATTTTGACTTAAATTTGATTTATCAAACATACTCTAAGCACATTTGTTTACCTTTTCATGCTTGCAAAAACAAATAATGTTTATGAAAAGTCATCGTACTATTTGGAATTTTTTTTTTTATGAGACAGGATTTCATGTTCCGATACAATGCATTTTAGGTCAATCTATTCATGCAGCAAATAACTTTCGGAAAACACTATTTAGTTATCTGCGCTGATCGAAAAAGTGAATTCTTAATGGATATCCAAAAAATCAAGTGCTGGTTATTTTTAATTCATTTTAATTTACCACCAATTTTTGCATAAGTTTTATCCCCAAATAGAAATTAAAAATCCGGTGAGGCACTAGCTAAAATAAGAACATAAATTATTTCAGTCTTGAATCAATTTTCAATGATTTACGTTAAAAATCTAAAACCTGAACCAATTGAAGAGTATTTCAAAATTACTTTTGATCAATAAAAAAAAGGAGTTTGTGCAATGAAACTGGTTTAAAACCTTTAATTCGCATAATGCTGATGCCAAAATAAAAGGCGATTAAACTTTATTTTTGACGCCATTAACCTATTGGATTATTTAACTATCCCAAAAATTCGCACTTCATTCTGGTTTTGTGCGCCATCAAGCATGGGCCATTGAAATGTGTCGCCCATTAAAATCGACCCTCTGTTCTGTTGCTGCTAATCTTTGTTAGGTATTTCAAACATTTTGATTTCCCTTCCTCTTTCTTCCTCTTCTTTCCTCTCGTAGCACCTGATGGCGGGATGGATTCGGGGCTACAGTCTCTCGTGCCAAACGGTTGATTACAACGATGGACCACTTTCTCGGCGGGTAAGTAAGCAAATTTAACGACCGTGCGTGAAACCACCTTTTTATGGGTTCGGTTCTTGAGTTTTCTGCTCTACGATTCTGTGATTTTTACCATTTTTCTTTCTTTTCATCCACCCTCCCTCCCTCACAGATGTTCAACTTGTGCTACCTCTACTACCTGTCGAAGCTGTCCGAGTTTGCTGATACGGTGTTTTTCGTCCTGCGGAAAAAGCAGTCCCAGATCACGGATTTGCACGTGTACCATCACTCGCTGACGCCGATTGAGGCGTGGATTCTAACCAAATTTATTGCCGGTAAGTGAGTCGACACCCGTCAGGCTTTTGGGCAGGCAGGTGGTCCCATCTGCGTCTCTCAGAACCAGATTTTGCTGCGGCGACGAAGGACTTTTTTATCGGATTCTGGGATTTCAGGAAAATTGGCGAAATGGCACACGTTTTGCATGGGTACGCACTTCGTCCCTCGCTCCTCCTTCCTCATGTCAAACAGCCTACCAGAAAAAAAAACACCTTTCGTAGGCAGCCAGTCAGTCACACAATCGAACAAGCCATTCTTCTTCGATCAATCCGGGGTGCACATTTACTTACCGACACATTTTCCGTTTTTTTTTTAATTTTTTCTGAGGGGGAGGTAAATGGGAGAGGTCAGAAAACCATTCGACACGTCAAGGGAGGGTTAACTATAGGTACTGCGGCAGTTCGTGGTGACTGCACAACCGAAATCAGGGGCGTCCATTCGAGAGGGGCAATGGATTTTTAGAGCTTTGTTAATATTATGTTTGTTTGCTACTTTTGAACTGAGGATTCAGTGTTATTCTAGTGAATGAATAGCATTTAGGAATAACAGTATTTTCAGCGTTGGGCGTTGAATCGTTATTGAAACTTATACACGTAAAATTATTTTTTCTGTGCGCATTTAAAAACAAAAATCACGAATTTACTTTTGTCCTCGAAGACCCGGTTTTTCCCTACAAACTTTCTTAAACTGATACATCAATCTTATGAATTAGGTTACGTTGACTGCTTAAAGGGTGATACGGTCAAAATTTGGTCAATATCAACTTGACATATTTCTTTCAATCTTGCATTTAAAAAACCTGAAAACCCCTCATTTTGAAGGTGTATGTGTGAAGAATGTTGCTGTCAAAATGCCGTCCAAGGAAGAAAAGCAGCGTATAAAAAATCCGAGCTACTCGCACGCAAAGCTGGCAAAATCGCTAAAAGATGCCAAATCAACCGCTACAAATGTAATTAAAGTGTTTGGGGAACGTTTGTCGACGACCAGGAAGTCTGGATCGGGGGGAAATCGAAAACTGGAAGCCGCTGAGACGACAAAGAGAGTTGCCGGTAGCTTCAAGCGAAACCCTTACCTCTCTCTTCGAGATGCCGCAATTGAGCTGGGTGTATCGTCTACAGCCGTGCATCGAGCCAAAAAACGAGCCGGACTATCGACTTACAAGAAGGTAGTGACTCCAAATCGCGATGATGAACAAAATACGACGGTCGAAGTGCGATCCCGGAGGCTGTACACGACGATGCTGACGAAGTTTTCTGCGTAGTAATGAACGACGAAACCTACGTCAAATCCGACTACAAGCAGCTTTCGGGACAGGAGTTTTAAACGGCAAAAGGAAGGGGAAAGGTAGCAAATATTTTCAAGTACATGAAACTGTCAAAGTTCGCGAAGAAATATCTGGTTTGGCAAGTCATCTGTACCTGTGGCTTGAAAAGCAGTATTTTCATAGCTTCCGGGACGGTCAACCAAGAAATTTACGTGAAAGAGTGTTTGAATAAACGTCTGCTGCCTTTCCTAAAGAAACATGGTTGTTCCGTACTGTTTTGGCCGGATTTGGCATCTTGCCATTACGGTAAAAAGGCCATGAAGTGGTACGCCGCCAACAACGTGCAGGTGGTTCCCAAGGACAAGAACCCTCCCAACACGCCAGAGCTCCGCTCAATTGAGAAATACTGGGCTATCGTCAACCGGAACCTAAAAAAGACCAAAAAAACTGCTAAGGACGAGCAGCAGTTCAAGGCAAACTGGCTTTCTGCGGCGAAGAAGGTGGACAAGGTGGCTGTACAAAATCTGATGCCAGGGGTTAAGCGTAAGGGCCAGCAATTCGGATTTGAAAAAGCGGATGCCTAACTGAATATTTTTCCTGAATTTTATACTAATTAAACTTGAAAAAGAAATTTAATTTGATTTTTTAAACAAACGATTACACCGATTTACACGCGTTTTAGCTTGGCCAAATTTTCACCGTATCACCCTTATTTTTAAGAAAAAAAATTATGTTCGGGCAGTTTTTGATTTTTCGTCTTCGTTACTCAACTTTCCTCATTCACGTCAATACTCAAGAACAAAAATATTTCTCCTTTTAATGTTTTTTTTTCTTTCAGTATTTTAGTGCTGCAGAACTAGTCTTTTTTCCTTATTTGATGAAATTTCTTTAAAAAAAACTGCTGAGCATATTCATCCTACAACTTTATAATGGCTTTAAACGAAAAAATGTTCTCAAGGGCTTAAAAATGCTGAGCTCACCTTAAGTCAAAAATTGTTTTGATAAAATTTTGCTTCATCAAATAAAAATATTTTTTTCGAACGTCTTAAACACGGATTGAACAATGTTGATGTGCTTCGGCGAAATATATTAGATTCAAATCACTTTTTTCTTAAATTTTTCTGGATTATTGTCTGGAATCAGCTTACATTTTCAGTTTTTGCCAGCGTTTAAAAAAATTTCCCAGAATTGCCCAAAATTGCCCGGCTCGCATGCGGCCCGCGGGACACGGTTTACTCATCCCTGCTCTAGTGCTTAAAATAACCCCCATTAACGCGTAATATTAGCGTTCAACTAACTGAACGATCGCCGAGCCTGAAAAAAAAAAAAGGTCAGTTCGACAAAATGCCAGAAGTTTATCTTGTTTCGATTATTTATTCCAGGGTTTTTACAAAATTAGCTCGGTTTTTGAGTTGAATATTTTGACATCATATGACCATATTTTGCTAGGTTTTTAGATAAAATATCCCGGCCCGGATTCATGCATTATTAATTTTTTATTGAAACTTAATTTCACAAAATAAAACACAACACCAATTAATCCAGTAGATTTTGAGATATTGAATGCCGAGTTTTGGTGTATCCTGGATTATAATTCCTCGTGATCCGAAATCACATCAAATGCAGGGAATTTGATGCAGGCTTTGAAATTCAAATTAAGCTAAAAATACTAAAAATACCAAAAACTCACAATAAATAAAGAAATTAATTTTTTTAAACCATTTTCGCACTAATGAGCATCACACATACTCGAATAAATAAGAATTTATTTTGATACGATTCAAAATAAATCAGAATCAAAGTTTCAAGTCAATGCAATTTCCGGAAGTCATAGAAAAATTGTTTAAAATTATTTTCCTTACATTTAAACTAGAAATTTGCTTGAAGATAAATTTTTAACAGTCTTGTTTAAAAATTTGAAATCAATATTTTCTAAACACAACAAGAGATTTTGAATAAAACAAGAATTTGAAGCTTTGGACATAAGAATTAGTACACAATGTAATGTGCACTTGAGGCTAGCCCAAGTAACAAAGATCAAGCCAATTGGCTTTTTTGAGTTTTAATATTGTTTTATGAAGACTTTTCGATGGCGTCCAATTTCTAATTCGATTTTATTGTTACATAGGAAATGCTTCATTTATCGTATGTTTTAAAAGAGCCCAGAAAGTTTTGCTTAAACTTGAATAAAACACTATCTCACTATCACTATCTAAAACACATACTTTCCTTATTTTATTAGAGCTTTGGTACCAGTTTTAAAAATGCGCTCAATGCTCTTTTAAAACTAGCAATCAAGCCAAGTTGAAAAACTGTTTTATTGGAACAATCGAGATGAATGTAAACACGCTTAAACTTTTTTTTTCCTCTTTTTGAGATAGCATAACCTGTTTTAAAAGGATCGAAACTCAAAATTGAGAAAAACGTGCTATCAAAATGAAATAAATTAACACAGCTAAATTCAGCTGAAAATTTAAACAATTCTGATGTATCCGCATTCAAATTTCCAAACAACTGTAAATCGTTATTCGCTCATTTCTTAGGGTTCGAATAAAAGCACACTGCGAATAAACGTTTTTTAGAATCGATAAGAATAAATGTACAAGACAATTTATTTACAAGTACGCCGAATAAAGTACTTGTTTTATTTATTTATCCTTATCTCTCAATGCGAAGTTTATCTATATTTGCGTCATCCAATCAAGAGTTAACAAAATTCTATCCGGATCAACCGCTCATGAAAAGTTCTAGAAGAATGCAGCCACCGGCTTCTCCTCAGCAAAGATGGAGGAATTGAGCTTCATTACAAGTGAAAATGCTCATTCTACTTTTACCAGCCTCAACAAGTTTCAGATCATATAAATAGTCAGAATGAAGACTACTAGCAATGGCCGATCATTGAAAATTACGATTTATTTGAAGCGTAACGTGGTTCTGATTATCGTAAACAAAATATCCGAAGCACGTTTTATAAAATAGTTTTATCGCTTCCAATTGCAACAAAAATCATTATGATATGTTGCATTCTTTGATATGTTGTATACTATTAATAATATCGTTACCTAAATCGTTAGCATACTGTTTGCAGAAAAGTTCTCCTATACAACTGTTTTAACAGTTACATAACCTAATTACATATTCAAAATACAATTATTTCGGAATTCGCGATTCAGGCAATGTATTTTACAATTTCTATAATCGTTTGCTTAACGTGTTATCGCGCTTTATCAAATCGTCGTTTGACGATTTAAGAAATCGTTTGGTTATAATCCTCAATTATACGGGTTATTATTAAGCTTTAAGGGCAGGCTTTTGATTACAGAAAATAATCTATTCCTAAACAGTCTGAGATTATTTGATATCAATACCTACTTGTTGTTTAAATGTAATTGACCATCCTCTAATCATAGTCAAAAGGAAACAAAACGAAAAGTTTCATGAATGTGTTTTGCCAAGCAACAAATAGAAATGTTCTCTTTATTGCGAAAAACTTATCTTACTCAAAAATGGATGAATCCATCATGAGCGTGTATTCCATTTAGAAAAACGTCAAATGAAGCTGGGATTCAAAGTCTCTTTAAACCATTTTAAAACTGTTTGTTGAAATTGTTTTATTGCATAATTTTTCAAACCGGCAAACAACAATTTTAAAACTGTTTTACAACTGCCTTAAGATGTTCAACATTAAATTACTGAACGCCGTGTTGATTGTGAAATTGAATTGAATTTACTGACGCCATCTTGCTGGAAATAATATTAGAATACTAAAAACTAGACATTTTCAACAAATTTGACAATGTTTGCGGTACTATTTGTTGTATAGGTAATGAATTTTAATGCAAAACAAAAATGGAATCATTTGAGCAAATTTAAATAATACTTAAATTATTATTTTTCAATTAAATAAATTCTTAAAATTGTGTCAACCTTGATTTTCTTTGAGGCGCGCATATGTTTTGATGCTATTTCGTATATATTTCACCAGAAATCTGAGGTTGCATGAAGTTTCATGCTAAGGCATATTAAAAATGAAAATGAAAATATTTTTAAAATAATTTAAATGCAATCTTCACTAATCACCAAATGCTTGAGAGAGTAAGTGATAACACGAGAAAAAAACGGAACAGAAAGCTCAGTATCAATATCTTTATAGTATCTACCAAATTTCACAGCTCCTACCGTAAAATTCCTATCAGATTCCTTGACGTAGTTTTAAAAGAGCTGTGGATAGTCTTAAGAGAGCTCTGAAAGGTTTCTCAAGGCTATGTCTATAAGGTCGAATAAAACTATTCTGTGGGATGTTTTATTATAGCGTATAGAATTAGCTTTAAAAACGTTAACAAATGTTATGTTTGCTTTAAAGTAGTTGTGCTAAAGCGTAGAATGCGCTTTGGCTTATAAAGTAGCTTTAGGAAATAATCTTAAGCGAACTGTTAAGGTTGGAATAAAACTTAAATTGTTACTTGGCTAGTTTTTTTTTCAAGTTTCCTTTATTACATCTTTAATAAACAGGATTAAATTGATAATGTATTCACTTTACACTTTATTTGATCATCACAGGCTTGACTTACTTCTCTCATTTCCATTTAGTTCACTTTTCAATTTTATTCGTTTGCCTCAAGGTGTTCATGATTGTATATTTTGCTTGTTGTAGGCGAAATGAAATCGTAAATCCGTTTTGGACACCAGTCATTATCGCCAAATCGCCTCCACTTTTGAAGCTATATGCTATTTTGGTAAGTTAAGTACGATTATTCCTTCTGGTATAAGCGTTTCTAAATCCCTGTTGTTTCTGCGGTATACCTAGTTAAATGTTTGCTGGGGACAACGTCTATGTCTGTCTATAAAACAAATACTTAAACTTGTTATATGTCTGATCCCGTATACAAGTCAACCATTTTTTTTGTAGTTTCGCACTTTGAGTCTCCTATGTTGTCACTATGTTGTTGAAGCAACCGATCCTCTGACAGATTATTTAGAAGCTTCTTTAACTGGGACGCTTAGAAACAGTGCTGAAACATCAAACGAAACCATCCCTCTGAACTTTGAACCATTTTGGCACTTTTTCTGTGGGTGCGTTTACGCCTGAAATTATCTCCCTCATTTCATTCCTCGGTTTTCGAATCTTGGGTAAACCTTTGATTCTGGGGACAACAAGGGCTTGATTTCTGGCTACTACTCTCTACGGATTCGATAGGGCCTCTCATCTATCTTATTTTGAGTCAACTGGTTGTTATCAGTTTTATTCAAAAAACACCGGTTTCATTTTGAGCTCTTTAACCTCATCAAGCACATTCTTAGTCGAGTGTCCTTTGATACCTTTCCTAAGGACTTTTGCTACTTCAGGCCTCGTACAGTCCTCTTGGGTTGGAGATAACTTGCTAGACCTAATAGCTTTCTCGACATCCAGGACATCCTGGACAAGTTGAATGGATCTGCTGAAAATTGTACCCCTCATTTCATCCACCGTTCGTCGAATAACACCTTCTAAAGGGTGATACGGTCAAAATTTGGTCAATGGAAAACGCGTGAAAATCGGTGAAATCGTTTATTTAAAAAATCAAATTAAATTTCTTTTTCAAGTTTAATTAGCATAAAATTCAGGAAAAATATTCAGTTTGGCTTCCGCTTTTCCAAATCTGCATTGCCGGGCCTTACGCTTAACCCCTGCCATCAGATTTTGTACAGCCTCCTTGTCCACCTTCTTCGCCGCAGAAAGCCAATTTGCCTTGAATTGCTGCTCGTCCTTAGCAGTTTTTTGGTCTTCTTTAGGTTCCGCTTGACAATAGCCCAGTATTTCTCAATTGGGCGGTGTTCGGCGTGTTGGAAGGGTTCTTTTCCTTAGGAATCACATGCACGTTGTTGGCGGCTTACTACTCCATGGCCTTTTTACCGTAATGGCAAGATGCCAAATCCGGCCAAAACAGTACGGAACAAACGTGTTTCTTCAGGAAAGGCAGCAGAAGTTTATTCAAACACTCTTTCACGTAAATTTCTTGGTTGACAGTCCCGGAAGCTATGAAAATGCTGCTTTTCAAGCCACAGGTACAGGTGGCTTGCCAAACCAGATATTTCTTCGCGAACTTTGACAGTTTCATGTGCTTGAAGATATCTGCTACCTTTCCCCTTCCTTTTTCCGTATAAAACTCCTGTCCCGGAAGCTGCTTGTAGTCGGCTTTGACGTACATATGTTTTGTCGTCCATTATCACGCAGTCAAACTTCGTCAGCATCGTCGTGTACAGCCTCCGGGATCGCGCTTTGGCCGTCACGATTTGGAGTTGCTACCTTCTTGTAAGTCAATAGTTCGGCTCGTTTTTTGGCTCGATGCACTGTTGTAGACGATACACTCAGCTTATTTGCGGCATCTCGAAGAGAGAGGTTAGGGTTTCGCTTGAAACTACCGGCAACTCTGTTTGTCGTCTCAGTGGCTTCCGGGTTTCGATTTCCCCCCGATCCGGACTTCCTGGCTGTCGACAAACGTTCCCCAAACACGTTCCCCAAATACTCACATCCTTCAATTTATAAGGTGATAAAAATGTAACAATTCTAAGAAAAGAGATAGTTGACAACGCTCAACTAAACAGCTTATTTGTGAATTATTTAAACAGTATTCAACTACCAGAAAGTGTTGATGAAGGCCTACAAGAAATCACATCAACTTACAATCGCTTTGTGAAAGTTTCTACTCGAACACTTATAAAAGGGTAAAACTTAAAGGCAATTGCTGTCCGTGGATGACATTTAACCTTTGGACACTCATCAAAATAAAAGATAATTATTTTAAACGATCAAAAAAGCATCCTAATGATATCAATTTAAAAGAGATGTTAATTCATTTAAATAAAAAAGTGAGTTCGAAAAAACAAGAATGTAAAAGGCTCTATTACGAGCGCTCATTAAATAATTCTCCGCATTCTAAGCTTTGGAGAAACATAAATACGCTCTTAGGTAAATCTAAAAAGACTTCCTCAATCAACCTTTCAGATGAAAGAGGTGTTATAACCAATAGTACACAGATTTGTGAGAAATTTAACAAACACTTTTCCACAATTGGAAAGAACCTTGCTAAAGAGATTCCAATAGACACTGAAAATGATCATTTGTCTCAAATCGCACAGGTAGAAAATACAATCTTCTTACGACCCGCTAATGTAAACGAGGTTCGATTAGTTATTTTTTCACTTAAAAATAAAAAGGGTCATGGACCAGATGGCTTCCCTGTTAATGTCCTAAAAAATAACCATGAAACATTCTCGTACATACTCACACAATTTTTTTTACCAAATTTTAGAGTCAGGAGTTTTCCCGAACTGTCTAAAAATTGCGAAAGTTATCCCTGTTTTTAAGGCTGGCGATTCGCTTGACGTCAATAACTATCGTCCTATCTCGACCTTAAGCGTTTTTAGTAAAGTGTTCGAGAAGCTTCTTGTTAACAGAATTGTAGACTTTCTAGATCAGAACGATATATGTACTCTATAAACTGCAATATGGATTTAGATCAGGTTCGAGCACTCAAATTGCCATCTCAGAATTAGTGGACTCTATCATATGTAAAATAGAGTCAAAAAATATTGTTGGGGCATTGTTTTTGGATCTCAAAAAAGCTTTCGACACTCTAAATCATGACATATTATTGTCCAAATTGCATAAATACGGTATAAGAGGAATAGCAAATAATATCCTTCGTAGCTACTTAGAAGATCGCAAGCAGTTTGTGGCTATTGAAAAAACAAGAAGCGAATTAAGAAATATTGATATCGGTGTACCACAAGGGAGTAATATCGGGCCATTACTTTTCCTCTTATATGTAAATGATTTATGTAACCTTCAACTTAAAGGAACAGCACGTTTATTTGCCGATGATACAGCAATTTTTTATTCAGAAACTTCACCTGATATTATAATTCAGCACAAAGAAGACGACCTAAAACTGCTTTCAAAATATTTCAATTCAAACCTACTTTCACTTAACTATACAAAAACCAAATACATGTTGTTTCGTTCTTCACATAAAAAACTACCTCGTACTAATGACCCAACTATGAATGGTAATACGATTGAGAGAGTTAGTTTTTTCAAATACTTAGGAATTTACTTAGATGAAACTCTTTCATGGAATCGTCAAATTGAACACCTGGAAAAAAAAATTACTCCTCTTTGCGGTGTTCTTTGGAAACTGAGAAATTTTGTTCCACAACATGTTCTCTTTAAATTTAATTTTGCGTTTATTCACTCTCATTTGAACTACCTTATTATGATATGGGGAAGAGCCTCTTTGTCCCACTTACAGAAACTTCAAACGCTCCAGAATAGATGCTTGAGAAACATTTTAAAGCTTCCTTTGTTATTCCCTACCCTTCAGCTATACTCTTTAAGAACGCATAACGTTCTTCCAATATCTAAACTCTGTGATTTGCAAACTGTTATATATGTCTATGATAATCTACACTCAATTGAAAATATTCAAAACCTTCATTTTACTACGGGGTTGCGAACTCATAACACTCGCCAGTCAGATTTCTTGCAACGAAGCCGATCAACAACATCATTAGGGCAAAAAATAATTTCGTTTATTGGACCTACTAAATACAACACCTTACCAACTGAAACTAAAAATATAACCAATCGTTCCATGTTCAAAACCAAAGTGATACAGCTTTTGAAAGAAAAATTGAACCATTAAAACAGTCGATCATCAACCAGTCTTTGTTTGTTTTGCTTACCTTTTGTACATTTGTAGCGATATTTTCAAATAGTATTATTCTTTAAAAATTTTGTAGTTTGTAATTTTATCATATTAAATTATTGAACATAACTTGATAAAATAAGCAAAAAATAAATAGTGTAATAGTAAATATAGTATAATGAATCTCTTCAAAGGAAATTATTTTCCATTGAGATTCATATTATAGTCAATTTAGTTAAATAATACATTTCCTCGCACGACATTAAAAAATTTTTGTGTTCTCAGCATGATTAAAATTTGCTCGCGTTAACTTTTATTATCATTGCTGCCAGACATGCGGAGAACAGTAGCGTCCATTACCAGGGGGCTCAATTGAGCCTTTTGGTGTGGAGGAGTGTGGTGGGCCGCTACAAAAAAAAAAACACTTTAATTACATTTGTAACGGTTGATTTGGCAACTTTTAGCGATTTTGCCAGCTTTGCGTGCGAGTAGCTCGGATTTTCGCGATGCGCGAGCAAAGTTTTGATACGCTGCTCTTCTTCCTTGGACGGCATTTTGACAACTGAAGAGTGAATTCCAAAATCAAAATAGGAGCAACATTTTACACACACACACACACCTTCAAAATGAGGGTAGTTCAGGTTTTCTAAATGCAAGATTGAAAGAAATACGTCAAGTTGATATTGACCAAATTTTGACCGTATCACCCTTTAGCGCTAAGTTGAACATCGTTGTACAGGATAGACCATCGTCTTTTCGAAGCCCTCTGCGTGATTCGTATCAACTCCAACTGATTTTCATAGGGGGACATGCCCTATTATGCGCCACCTAAGCGAATCGCTGATTTTCTATGTATTCCATGTACAAATTGTGTTAAAAATGGGTGTAATCGTTGAAGAAAAGTGTTTTCTACAAATGCCTATGATTTTTTACTACTCGAATTGCTATAGTTGCATCAAAAACTTGATTTTTAAAAACCATATTCAAAGCCACAGAACAAAACTGTGTTGCAAATATGAGCCGCTGTGTATTCAATACGCGCATAGCAGCCGAACACACCCGAAAGCAGCCGAAGACCGAAAACACACCAATACTTACAGACACTTTGACTGAAAAGAAAACCAAAAATGGACTAATCAAAATTCACAAAAAAAATGGAAAAGTAGATTTTTTGTGCTGAAGTAACGCTCAAAATATGGTTTTAGACTTTTTGTTCATTTTCAATGAAAATTGTCCTTTTTGAAAAATTAATGCTATTTTCAGCCTACTACGATTGGCGCGTTATAACGAGCGCATGGGCCGTGATAGAACATACCCATAAAAAGCATACCTTAGCGAGTTCAGTATGATTTTTTAGCATAAAGAGAGTCGGTAATATCCCTCTAGCATCCTTAATACACGCACACAGACGACGGCTGAGCTGACGTATTTTGAGCGGTCATCAGTTCGTGTTCGATTCTTAGCGAGACAGGGCGTGAGTAGGGGAAAGGTTTCCTAAATGGGCTTATCGAGTTAAATGACCCTACGGCTGTTTTATGAAATGGCCGACTAGACAGCTTATCTGACCAATGCATTTTGAGGGTGATACGCTTAGAACATAAGGCAAGAAAGAATTTTACAAACTCAAAAAAATTTAAAAAATCGTACAAGATTTTGATACATTTTGATGTAATATTTCGACTTTTAAAAGTTATACGTAAAGAAGCTCAAAACAAAAACTAGGATGTTTTTTGTTTCTTTCTCAAATGAACTTAAGAAATTAAACATATTTCAGCTTTTGTGGAGGTTTAATAATGATTATATAGTGGAATAATAGAGTGTTTTTGTAAGCCCCCATCATGTTTGTAAAAAGCCTCCATCCTAAAATAACAGGTTAAATTGAATAAATAAATGATTTTTATAACTGAACCTTCAAATCTAAGCTCTGAATAACATCTTAAGAAAGAATTGAAGATCCAAAAACAGATTTGATAAAGTTTTTCTCATGGATGAACTGCCTCCATAGTATGGCAACCCTAACTTTTGTTTTATTCCATTAAATTATAATATACATAGATTTTTCTTCACGACCATTTAAATCACCGCTGGATGTAATTTTTCGGGGTTTCATTTGTTGATTTTGTTCGGTGATGTTTTTTAAAAAAAATCGCTAGTTTTACGTTTCGGCCTACTTTATTCGACCATCTTCAGAAAAAAAGCAATTTTTCCGCCTGCTAGGGCCGTCTCTCTGCTCTAACTGGGCGTCAATCTGTTGCTGCTGCTGCTGCTAGATGTCGTCGGGGCGTCTTGTTGAAAATTTAAAAAACAAGACGCCCCGACGACAACTAGCAGCAGCAGCAGCAACAGATTGACGCCCAGTTAGAGCAGAGAGACGGCCCTAGCAGGCGGAAAAATTGCTTTTTTTTCTGAAGATGGTCGAATAAAGTAGGCCAAAACGTAAAACTAGCGAATTTTTTTAAAAAACATCACCGAACAAAATCAACAAAAGAAACCCCGAAAAAAATATAGATTTTTCTAAAACGTCAGCTGTTTCCGGAAATTATTATTTTCTAGCAGTTTCAATGAAATTATAGGAAATATTGCCCAAAAAACATAAATTTTGTTCAAAACATAAATAGGCGCATTTAGCCCGCACGGTTTGAGGTTCGGCATTTTAGACAACACTTATAAGAAAATCGTTTTCTTGGAAACAGAAGAAATTTTTAACATAAAAGTTACTCCAATGTATAGAAAACAGATGCCTGCACACGTGTGTATAGTTTTTGTACACATATTCGATGTGATATTTTATTAAATCAGTGTTCTGCTTAATAGGCGCATATAGCCCGCTCCTCCCCTATATTACCTTTGCATGAAATCTATCGTGCATACCTTAAGATTCTACATTGGGCGCCACTGAACTCTCTCCTTGGGGGCGAACATCGAAAGCGAAATCCAAACCAACCTGATCCCTTGTGTGCACGTCGAATCCATCGTTGCTGAACCTGAAATCGGTATCCCCAGCTCGGTGACAATCGAGTGTAATCGAAATTTATGCCACTCACCGGCAGCTGAACCTCCCCATTGAAGACCTGCCTAGCCACCATTCACGCATTCGTGTTGCTTCCCTGGCCCTCAGAATACTTACTCAACCGTGCTGCGGAAAATATGCCCATCGAGGAATCGATACCAGTGAAAATGGTTCTCTGTGCTCGTTTTGCTTCCCAGAAGTGTGAACCGTTACAGGCTAGAAGCTTGATCCAGTAAATTGAGCTTTTAGTATTAGGATTCGATAAATGCTCCTCTGTATTTAGTTGGATGTGAGAAATTTTATAAGTTTATCGCCTAAGGTGGTGATATGATTTAATTATTATGTGATTGGAAGATATTATCATTAAATTTTAATACGTTTCAATGTTAATATACATGAATTTTCGTATGAACTAATAATACCTTGAAAAACATATTTTTTTAAAAAGATGCATATGGAGGGTCGAGTAAACTACTTTTTATGCTTCATGCTACCCTGATATATTCCAGGAAATTATTAAATAAACCTTCTTTACTAGCATCACTTTTGCTGCGGCTTTCGGTTGAATATTATTGATATGGGTTGCGGTTGTTTTCTGGTAACGACCGCAGGATAAAAAAGTAGCTAACCAAATGCCATCAAACAGCAGAGCGTGCGATGCGGTTTAGCTGCCACCAAAACTTTCAACGCTCGTCTGACGTTGGCTCAATGGTTGTTGGTGACAATTGTTTGTGTGCTCGTATGTGTGAGTGTGTATTCCTCCTGAATCCATTCAGGACTAACATGCGACAGTCTGGAATCGGATATGTTGTCAATGCTTCGCTATGAGTACATAATCATATTTCACTTTAAGTTGACGTTGCCGAATTGACTTCGGAAGGTGGTGACAATTGCAGAGTCAGCTCTGCCTGAAACGCAAACTCAACTTTGACTCAATTGAGATTTGTGGGTTAAAGTTCATTTTCGGGTGAAACACGATTGATTTATGATAATGTGCTTTGGGCGAGTTATCCATTCTGGGTTGAATTTGGCCCTGTAGTCACTTTTCCAGGAAGTATTTAAGGTTTTTTTTTTCTTTGTGGGAACGTATAATCTTTTGAGTTTAAAGTCTTTATCTTGTATTATGGCAGTTTGTTACTTTTTGTAATTTTAAAAACAAAAATACATTAAAGTATACATATGTGAGCTTTATATCAGCATGTTTGCATTTCAGTTGTGATCACTATAATCTCAGAACAATTAAACATCACATCCATCACAAGAGTGATTCTCTAATACTTTTCAACTTTCCTCGTTCACTATCCATAGGTGGAAATGCAACGTTCCCGAACATCATCAACAACTTTGTACATGTGCTGATGTACTTCTACTATATGCTGTCGGCGATGGGACCCCGCTATCAGAAGTATCTCTGGTGGAAAAAGTACATGACCGAAGTGCAAATTGTGAGTATTTTAAATGAAGTGTAATAAAAATAATTTTAAAATTATGCTTTAATTCAGAAATCATTATATTATTTTTTAAAATTTAAGCCATTTAAGCATATGAGAGAGAAGATATAAAGTGAGGTTTCACCAAATATACCTACCGAATACTTCTTACAAATGGCCAAATATTTGACTTATTTTATAACTGCGCTAACATTAAATCAAACAGGTCGATTATCACTCTTCATAACAGCTTTATTAAACTTTCAAATGTTGCTTTAAAACAATTAAAAATTTAAATCGGTAGTTAGCCCGTGCCGAGCAAAAATTTGGCATGTGGTGATAAAACTTCTAAGAATTTTCTATCTGCTCATTTTCACCACATTTCATTTCTTCTAACTTTCTATCCGTCTTTCAAATTATATAACCTTAAGATGTTCTGACAAAAAAGACATCACTTTTTACCGATAAGGCTGATAAATTAAGTAACAAATATATTTAATTCTTTTTTAAATTACTATCCCCGAGTTACATGGCTCAAATTTTAGCAAAACTACAACAGAATATAGTTCGTAGGTAAGATTCTAGAGAGGAGAAAGAGAAATCTTAGTGACTTTTCATACGAAAGACAAAGTTTGTGTGTTTGCAGAACAAGAGGTGTCAACATTTTGAGCGTCCAGTTGTTCATTAGCTGTCTTAATCAAGCAAATAATTTCAAAAAGCCAAAAGAAAGTGTTTTAAGAAAAAAATTGGAGAGATAAAATGGAGCTTACATTCCTGCGAGAAATAAGCCATATATTTGTGAAAAATAAATCTGAGGCTCTTGGATCAGAATTTAAATATGTATGTAGGTAGGTGCATAAAAGTTACTTTCAAGACAACACCCCTTGATGTTACCGTATTTCTGAAAATTTCCTTAGGATTTAGAAAGATAAACAGTGTTCCGAACAAGAAAGTATGTACATAATAATCTAAAAATCAGAAAATGACATAAAATAAGGTTTGAAATATTCCAAATCCAATGATATAACAAACTCAAATTCAATAACACTAGAGAACACAATTACTTTAGGCTAACAACCTACTGCTCCTGATATCTTTTATTGTTACGGAAACTGAGAGAAGAAATAACCGAATTGGAACTTTGGCAACGACTTTTAGCATAAAAACACGGACTAGAATTGGAACTTGGAATGTTTTGACCCTTGCCCAGCCAGGTAAGCTGGCTCAACTTGCTAGAGAAGCTAGCCGCCTCAAGCTAGAGATATTGGGACTGAGCGAAGTCCGTTGGCCTAACACTGGAGAACACAAGACACAGTCCGGGCAAGTACTGCTTTACTCTGGCATACGAGGAGAACACGCTACTCGGGAACGCGGAGTTGGCCAGCAGATCGTGGCCTAGAGGATAGCATCCTTGTCTTCTAAGCCAACGATCATGAGATCGAATCCCGGTCGTGACATAACCTGGCACACATAGTATGATGAAGGTTGGCGGTTTTAGCATTAGTGAAATGCTAGCCGTGTATACCTTGGAATTGTACGCCTCAATGATGCAGCATATACTTGTGGATGGATCTTTTCAAGGGAACTTAGATTGCACTTGAAGATCCTACTTAGTGATGTGTGTGCTCGTAGTGCTACCGGTAAACAACTGCAACTTCAACCAATAGTGCAGGGGTGTCAAGTAGCATAGCAAAGTAAAAATAATAACGCGGGGTAAACCACAATAGATCAACTTAATGGTCGCAGTGGACTCTCTCCCCAACAGGAAAAAAAAAAACGCGGAGTTGGTTTCCTATTAAACCCGCAGACCCATGCGGCACTCATAAGATGGGAACTGATAAACGAAAGAATAATCGTAGCCAGATTCAGAACACGGGTTAGAAACCTAACAATGGTCCAGTGTTATGCGCCAACTGACGTTGCCGATTTGCAGGAGAAAGAGCAGTTTTCAATTGAACAGCGTGGTTGAGAGAATTCCGAAGGGTGACATTCAAATCCACTTAGGCGACTTCAACGCAAAGATTGGCTCCGATAATCAGGACTTTGAGCGCATCATGGGGCGCCATGGCTTAGGCCAGATAAGCGAAAACGGAGAGCTGTTTGTAGAATTTGGTGGCAACAACAACATGGTGATCGGTGGATCACTCTTCCCCCATCGACCAGCACATAAGGTCACTTGGGTATCCCGAGATGGCCGAACAGAAAATCAAATTGACCACATCTGCATCAGCCGAAAATGGAGAAGGATCCTCCTTGATGTCCGCAACAAACGAAGCGCAGACATTGCATTTGACCATCACCTCGTCCTTGGCGAGATACGACTGAGAGTTGCGCGTGTCCAAAGGCGCGAGGAGAAAGTCGGGTGTCGATACGACGTCCGCCGGTTGGAGAATCCAGAGGTGAAAAGGGCATACGTTGAACAGCTAGAATCCCAAGCCTCGGAGTTGCCGACAGACGGAACAGTCGAAGAACAGTGGTGTGGAATCAAGAATGCCTTTATCACGACGAGCCATGGTACTCTCGGTAAAGTTTGTGAAAGACGAAGTGAATGGATGTCGGAGGAAACCTGGAGGAAGATCGATGATCGGAGAAAGGCAAAAGTCGGAATTGAGCAGGCATGTACCGGGTCAGCCAAAGCAGCCGCGCGCTTACGATATGCGGAGCTTGAAAAGGCAGTTAAACGAGCTTGTAGACGAGACAAGAGAGCCTGGACAAACTCCCTAGCCGAAGAGGGAGAAAGAGCCGCCGCCATTGGAGATATCCGATTATTATATGATATTTCTCGCCGCCTTAGTGGTGCAAGGACTAATGCAAGAATGCCTCTGAAAGACCGAGCAGATCAGCTGCTGACAGATCGAACAGATCAGCTCAAGCGTTGGACTGAGCATTTTGAACAACTTTGCCGAGTTACAAACAGCAATGGCCAACAGAACCCGCAGCTCGAGGCGCCCACAGTAAGTCGCATTAATGGCGTCAACTCGGAAGCGCCCTCGCTGGCTGAAATAGAAGCGGCAATCAAGGACATTTTTTTTTTTATTTACGACACTTTACCATCCAACAATCAAGGACATGAAATCCAACAAAGCGCCTGGAATCGATCGCATTCCTGCTGAAGTGCTCAAAGCCGACCCTGCCTTGTCAGCACAAATGTTGCACCGTCTTTTCGCTGACATCTGGGATACTGCAACATTCCCGGCCGACTGGATGCAGGGTATCCTCGTAAAGGTCCCGAAGAAAGGAGACCTAACAGAGTGCGGTAACTGGCGTGGCATGACTTTGATCTGTACAACCCTCAAAGTACTCTGCAAAGTGATCCTGAACAGGATCCAGGAGAAAATCGACGCTACACTCCGACGGCAACAAGCTGGATTCCGATCCGGACGATCATGTGTGGACCACATCACAACGCTACGAATCATACTGGAACAAATCAACGAATACCAGGACTCTCTTCTGCTGGTGTTCGTTGATTTCGAAAAAGCATTCGACCGACTTAACCATGAAAACATCTGGGCGGCTCTAAGGCGAAGAGGAGTACCAGAGAAACAAGTTCATCTCATCGAAGCACAATACGAGGCATTTTCGTGCAAGGTCTTGCACGACGGTGTCTTGTCCGAACCAATCCCGGTAACTGCTGGAGTGAGTCAAGGATGTATTTTGTCACCGCTGCTTTTTCTCATCGTTATGGATGAGATCTTGACTGGATCGATTGACTGTAGACCAAACCGAGGATTGCCGTGGAATCTTTCAGCGATTGAGCAACTGAACGACCTTGACCTGGCAGACAATATTGTTTTGCTCGCTCAAACACAACTAGACATGCAGAGCAAACTCGACGACCTCACCGAAAGCTCCAAGGCAGCAGGTCTCAAAATCAATGTCGGAAAGACCAAGTCGATGGAAATCAACAGAGAAAATCGTTCCAATTTCGTGGTAGCTGGACAACAGGTTGAGATAGTGGAGTGCTTCCAGTATCTTGGTAGCCAGATAACGCCTGATGGTGGTACCAAGAAGGACATCGAAACCCGGATCAGAAAATCCCGATTTGCGTTTGCGAGTCTCCGAAACATCTGGCGGTCACGCCAGATCTCTCTACGAACTAAGATCCGAATCTTCAACTCAAACGTCAAATCCGTATTGCTGTACGGGTGTGAAACTTGGTGCACATATGCGGTGACGACGCGAAAACTGCAAGTTTTTGTGAATCGCTGCCTGCGGAACATCATCCGCGCTTGGTGGCCTGGCAACTGGATCTCAAACGTTGAACTTCATCGCCGGTGTCATCAAAAGGCGCTAGTAATCGAGATTCGGGAACGTAAGTGGAGATGGATTGGGCACACGCTGCGAAGAGATGAAAACGAGATTTGCAGAGAGGCGCTTGATTGGAATCCAGATGGGCATCGAAGAAGAGGCAGGCCCAAAAGCTCGTGGCGGCGAAGTCTAGCTGCTGAAATCCGCACAGTTGACGAGAACCTTGGCTGGCAGCAAGTGAAGACGCTGGCTCAGGATCGCCAGCAGTGGAGATCTTTTATCTCAGCCCTATGCGTCGGTCAATTGGCGCCGGACCCTTAGGTAGGTAGGTCAGTAAGTAGGTAGAGAACACAATTTTTGGTACCTTTGTTTAAATAACTTATTTTGAAAGGTTTTTTCATCTTGAATTAAAATCTTCGTCAGTCGATTTTATTTTTGTATAACATTTCGTTTGAACTCCCTTGTTTTGCAGCATTGAAAAAAACCAAAAAAAATTCAATTATTTTTTCAGAAACCAATGCAACGCGCGATCTTGGGAATAGATAATAATTTCAACACTGATGTTATGAAATCGTTTGGTACATCTTTGTACTTGAAAATAATCACATTTTCGTAGATGATGGAAAGAATTAAAGAAACATGAGCTTTCAAAGAACGAAATAACATAAGCCGTAAATATCATGAATTTTTCGAAAAAGATACAACGGCTCATCGGCAGGACTTGAACCTGCAATCTCCGCTTCAGTACAACGGCGCGTTAGCCAATTTCACCACGGTAAACGTCATGAAACCGGCGAATCCGAGCAATCTAGCTCTGCCGATCAACTGCTGGACCCTCTATCGAAAACACAATGTATATCCCGCATGTGATCTTTCCCGCTATTGATATCTCTCTGGTTTCTCTTACCCCACCCATCGACTCGTTGAGGGTCCAGTTTCATCAGTTCGTTGTACTGAAGCCGAGATTGCAGGTTCAAGTCCTGCCGGTGAGCCGTTGTATCTTTTTCGGAAAATTCATGATATTTACGGCTTATGTTCTTTCGTTCTTTGATAGCTCATGTTTCTTTAATTCTTTCCATCATCTACGAAAATGTGATAAAAATTTTTTTACTTCATTTGAAAATATGTGTAATGTTTTGCCGAAAAAGTGCACAAATCATTTAAAAGAATTTACACCTATTTTCAAAAGATTATGAAAAATATAAATGAACGAAAAAAAAGTAAATGTTAGGAATCAAAACAATCCCCCCTCCCTTCCTTAATCAAAATAAGCACTAAGTTTGTGAACCACAAAAAAATGAGAAATTTGTTCCTTTGTGCAATTTTAACCAGCCCCTTTCAGAATGTTTCCTAATGATAGAACGATATCTTTGTTAAATGACCTCTACACCATACACAAAATACTAATGAAATGGGCGTTACAATCTTCCACAACAATCAAACAACCTAATGAAAAAATTAAGTCCTTATACCAGATTTGAACCGCGACTTTGCGAGATGATAGCCAAACATCCGTTTAAATAATATTAGTTTAAATAAAAATGGAATTCCATGGTTATAACTTTTAAGCATAAAATTATTCAAATTTTTGATTTTATCTAGACATTTAATTCGTGAATTGCCTCATCTGAATTTCAATGTGTGATAAACTCGTGGTTTGTAAATACAGGAGAATGAAATTTTCTACGGTAAAAAAAAATTTCTATTTTCAAAAACGATCCCTTGAGAGTACGCTTTTAGTTTTTCAAATTGAGCTTTTAATGTAAATCATACAAATAAATGTACATGTAAATAATACAAAAATGATTAATTGATTATTTGCCCTTTTGTGATGTCCGCTCACATTTCATATTCATGAAATAACAGACATGTAACGAAAAGGCTATTTAAGGAACTTTTTCGGACTCCATAGATGGGCATTTGAGATCTAACTTGTTACTTTTATACTGAATGGATGCGATTGACGTGTCACGAAATGTCTATTTGAGGTACATTTTGTAACTTTCATGCTCGTATTCGAGATAATTCGGTACCAATTCCCTTTGGAACCTTTGTTCAGCGAAATTCGAACTTAAAAGGCACTCGTTTAAAAAGGTATGGGAATTTTGGATGCTTGGGATATCATCAATTTGATATCCGTCTACCTCATATTGAACGTGGATAAACCAGCTATCGTTCATTCGAGTCACTATTGTGTACGATTAACATAAGTAATTGTTGATTTTCGTGGATTTACAATGAAAAGAAACTTCATATAATGAAATTAAAGAAGGGGAAGCAGCATTCGAATCTCAATCTTACGTCAGTCACTTATTCTCTACCCTAGTTCATTGATCTGATTTCTGTAACCCTAAACACTCGCACCACTTTGTATTCCCAAAATTTCAATGATATTTATCGCTTAAATCAGATAGCCACGAACCTATTCAACTTCAATTGCACAGAAGAATAACGATTCACACCACTTGCTGCGCTAGCAATGAACCCCCACAAGCCCGTTCCAAACTAGGGTGGTCTAACCGGTTTTACCGAAACCGGTAAAACCGGTAAAACCGTCCATTTTCCAATACCGGAAATACCGGATTTTGGGACGGTAAAAAACCGGTATTTCCGGTAAATTTTTCACCATTCTTTGGCCCTGTAATATAATTGACAAAGCTAATTTTTTTTACCAAATATGAATGAGTACAAATACTCATATTTTGTTCAATTAGTTTCAAACTCTAAGCTCATTAAACCTTACTACAAGGTTTATGTGAGATTTCATTATTGCTGAAACTTGCCGATGTAACTTTTATAATTCAAGCTAGAGTGGCGTTAAGAAGAGCATTGACAAGCTGCCATCTCTCTCAGATGATATTTTTTCATGAAACTTTACACATTTCAGTTCAGCTATCGAGCTAATGCTCCACAACATTTAAAGACTATACAAGTGTACGTACAATGACTGAAAAAATTATACATCTACAAGAAATTTAAGATTGCTTCACTGTACTAATCACTGTAGTTTTCATTGAAAAACTGTAAATTCTAAAGATGCAAAAATGTTTTATCTATAAACAGGCCAAGTTTATCAAAATTGTTCTAAGCGTTGCCAGGCTTTAGATTAGAAACTTCCTTCTTGGTTTTAAAACATGAAATATTTCAACAGAGTCAGCATTAAACACATGTTAGATTGTTTGTATGAAATTTCTCTATCAACTCTGTTTTTTTTTTTCTTTTTTCAGACAGAACAGTAATAAAGTTTTTATAAATTTGCAACAGATTATAGCAACAAAGAGCGTATAGATCAGATCCTAGCAACTATATTTATAGCTGAATTTTGACTATAGATTTATAGATTTTTTATACATTTGTTCGTTTTAGTTTTGGAAAGGCAAACTCATGCGATCACGACCTAGGTTGCGGGGAAAACATCCGTATTTTAGACAACAATAATCATTAATTTTGTGAGTCAACTAATAGCTTTGTGACAGTGTTTTGAGCTTTGTTTAGTAATTAATTAAGTCATTTTTTTCAACAAAAAATCTATTTGTATATCAAATTTCATATCATTTTCATGTAAGACTATAAAAAGTTTTACTGAATCTGTAAAATCTGTTCTTCAATCTGAATACTGTTCTACAGGGTTTAGGACAAAAATTTGTCGAAAACTATATGAAACTACATGAAACTTCTATAATTTCTGCAACCTCAATGCGAAATTATAATAATAAAATGACGATGATAAATGTTATGGTTATCATGAGAGTGATGTTAGATTTATGACAAAAGAATAATTTAAAGGCACAATACCATCTTTTTCAATTGAAAATGTTGGAAAATCTAGCGTTAAAAGTTCTGAGCAAGCATTAAAATAAGAAAGCGTTAAAAATTTTGAGCACTTTATGCCATTACTGCTGCATTAGACAAAACCTTTTCATGAATTTGATAAACTTTGAAAAATACCGGTTTTACCGGTTTTATCGGTTTTATAAATTACAAATAACGAAATACCGGATTTGAAAAAAACCGGTAAATCCGACCACCCTAGTTCCAAACACTTCCGGTGATCAGTATTTCAGAAGCCATCTAGTCACTCAGAAGTAGGAACAAGTTTTCGAACAATGATTAAAAAATTTCTATCAAAAACAATCCAATGAGACAATATTTTTAATGACCCGAAATAAAACACATGCGTTGCCACTAGAGATGCACCGAATAGTGGTATTCGGCGAACGGCCGAATACCGAATATTAACCTTTTCAACTAATCGGCCAAACGAATATTCGGCCGAATATTCGGTCGAATATTCTGTTGAGTTTTCAATAGAAATACTTCTATTTCAACTGCTATTTCTAATACAAATTTTCTTTATCTGCAATTTTAATGTCCTTCGTGTTTTTAAGTCGGTTATATCCAACCAGATCTTTCAGATCATCAGATCTTTTTTAAGTAGAGGATTCTTTTATTTTCGAAATTTCACCATTACTAAAAAGGACATTAAATGACTTGTAGCTTCTAGGACGTTTATCACAAAAGAGATTGGATTCCAGTGAAATCTGGGACAAAAAATGTCAAAACAAGTGTTAAGCTATTTGAAAAAGCTTTTCATTATATAGAAATATATGAATGTCTAATTTTTGCTAGATGTCATCAAAATACTTGTTAAAAGAACGATGATATTTAACCTTAAGCATCCAATACTTCCTACTAAACGTATCCAAACGGCCGGGTCTGAACGATTTTTTGAAAAACTTGTAAAAAATAGGAAAAATCTGGACATAAACTAGGCCTTTTTCTCAAACATACAAGAGAAAATAAGAAAAAAATAACTTGAAATTTAAAGTTATCATCGAATTACAACAGCAGTGTTCAAATCGTATCCAACGAGTAAATTTACTCTAAAAAACGTTTTGTTACACAAAATTTAAAAAATTTCAAAGAGACATTTGTTTTTTTATTTGATTCAGCAACAAATCTGAATAAACCCGGGTAAAATCCGGAAAGTTTAAAAAATATGTGGCCATCCATCGCTATCAGATTTAATTTTCTCGAATTCTTTATGTGGTTCATGGGCAAGCCTGGATATATCAAGAAAATTTGTAATAAACGATAATCAAAGTATAAAGCTTTCTACAGTGAAAAATACACGGATACATCTGAAATGTTTTACTGAAACCAAAAGTTTTTTATGGTTTTAAAGGTTTTCCAATATTACTTTTGGATATTTTACTCATTATACAACATCAGTTGAAAATATTGAGAAATCTGTTTTTGTATATAATTAAAAAAAAAAAAATTTTCGGCCTATTCGGCCTATTCGGCCGAATACCTAGCTCAACTATTTGGTGTGCCGAATATTCGGCTGAACGGTTTTTCGGCGGTATTCGGCGCCGAATATTCGGCCGACCGAATGTTCGGTTCATCTCTAGTTGCCACCCAGTCCACGCCTACTTCCTGTTTTCAATTAATCTAGATGGTGATCCAGAATAAGATCTTAATCCTGGTTCATATTCTAATCTCTATTCTGTTCCCTATCCTGATTTCGATAGTAAACCTAATTTATAAGCTGATCCTGATTTTTAATTTGATAATCATCTTCACTTAGATCCAGATCTTGATTATAAATTGATCCTTAATTTGATCTTTATCTCGATCACTATCATTTTCTTGATTCATTTTCTCTTTAAATAATTCAAAAACTGTGACTGGTCCAAGTAGTAGTTTGTTCTAACTAAGCTAGGTTTAGATTTCGAGGAGGTTGTGGATTATTTTCTCGGGGAGCTATTTTTTTATTTGATCATAAGGATTTAAACATCAGGATGTCATTCATCCCTCAGACGGGGAATAACACTTTCTAGCACCACGTTGAACATCATGCAGGATAGACCATCACCTTGTCGAAGCCCCCTGCGCGATTCGAATGAACTCGACAATTCACGCGAAATTCGCACACAGCACTGCGTTCCATCCATCGTCCCCTTGATCAGTCTGGTCAGCTTCCCGGAAAAGCCGTTCTCGTCCATGATTTTCCATAGCTCGTTACGGTCGATCGTGTCGTATGCGGCTTTGAAGTCGATGAATAGATGGTGCGTAGGGACTTGGTGTTCCCGGCATTTTTGGAGGATTTGCCGTAATGTGAATATCTGGTCCGTCGTTGACCGTCCCTCCATGAAGCCGGCCTGATGACTTCAAACGAATCTGTTTGTTTGTGGCGTTAGGCGGCGGAGTGAGATTCGGGACAACACTTTGTAGGCGGCATTGAGGACAGTAATCGTTCGATAGTTCTCACAGTCCAATTTGTCGCCCTTCTTGTAGATGGGGCATATTACCCCCTCCTTCCACTACTCCGGTAGCTGTTCTATGTCCCAGATCCGGACTATCAACCGGTGTAGGCAATCGGCCAACTTGTCCGGGCCCATTTTGATGAGTTCAGCTGCGATGCCATCCTTCCCAGCCGAATTAGTTTTTTTTTTCAGCTGGCTAATAGCTTCTTTAACTTCACTCATCGTTGGGAGTGGCTCCTCTACGTCGTTGGCTACGCCGGCGATGTACCTTCCCCCACCATCTTGATCTTCTGCACCGTTCAGGTGCTCATCGAAGTGCTGCTTCCACCTTTTGATCACCTCACGATTGTCCGCCAGAATTCCCCCGTCCATATCCCGGCACATTTCGTCTTGCGGCACGAAGCCTTTGCGGGATGCGTTGAGTTTCTGATAGAACTTTCGTGTTTCTTGGGAACGATGCAGCTGCTCCAGCTCCTCGAGCTCCTCCTCCTCCAGGCGGCGCTTTTTCTTCTGGGAAATTTGAACTCGCTGCCTCTTCCGCTATCGGTGATTTTCCACATTTCGACGGGTGCCACTTTGCACTAATGCCGCCCGCGCGGCATTCTCTTCGTCCATCACCCTCCTACACTCCTCGTCGAACCAGTCGTTCCGTCGAGTTCGCTCCACATAACCGATGACGTTCTCCACATCACTGTTGATAGCTGTCTTGATGGTATCCCAACAGTCCTCGAGAGGGGCTTCGTCAAGCTCGCCCTCTGCCGGCAGCGCTGCTTCGACCGATTGCGCGTAGTCTGCCGCGACCTCAGGTTGCTTCAGTCGTGCGATATTTAACCGAGGCGGGCGCCGGTTTCGTGTGTTATTCACTACGGAGAGCTTTGGGCGCATCTTCACCATCACCAGATAATGGTCTGACTCGATGTTGGCGCCTCGACAGGATCTGACGTCGATGATGTCCGAGAAATGCCGGCTGTCTATCAAAACGTGGTCGATCTGTGATTGCGTTTGGTACGGTGATCTCCAGGTGTACTTGTGTGGGAGGCGGTGCTCGAAAAAGGTACTACGTACGGCCATTCGTTTGGAGGCGGCGAAATCTATAAGTCTGAGGCCGTTTTCGTTGGTCAGCTGGTGCGCACTGAACCTTCCAATTGTCGGTTTGAATTCCTCCTCCTGGCCGACCTGAGCATTAAAATCCCCGATAACGATCTTGATATCATGTTTTGGGCAACGGTCGTATTCACGCTCCAGCTGCGCGTTAAATTTGTCATAACCATTTGATACTAAATTAATCAGTAGAGTGATAGGGTAACGGACTTATTTTGGACCAGCGGACCTATTTTGGGCCACCTTGTCTAGCGCTCTTATAAAGCAACTAATAAGGAAAAAAATTAGTATATTACATTAAGTGCCCGAACTTCAATGAAATAGGTTAAAAAAATTCATGAACAGTTGCTTTATAAGAGAGCTAGACGAGATGGTCGAAAATAGGTTCGCTGGTCCAAAGTATGTCCGATACCCTACTCATGATACTAAACTAATTAGTATAGTGTGCTTGCTATCACACTGTCAAACAGCCGTTATTATGTACTGCTCAATTTTGTATTTCGATTCTCTATCAATGGTATCCGTCCATTAAATCAAAAAGAAACTTGTTTCAAATAAAAAAAAAATATTTTCAAAACTAATCATCAATGCTTGTATTTTGTGATTGCGACTAACCAACAAATATTTTCTATTAACAGATTCAATTTATCCTGTGTATCGGTCACTGCATAAACGCCCTGGTATCCGGATGTCCGTTCCCACGCTTCATCTCGACGTTGCTGTTGATAAATGCCACCATCTTTCTGTGTTTGTTCATGAACTTCTACATCGCCAGCTACAAACGGCGTCCTGCAGCTGCAGCTAAAGCAGCGGAAGCAGCCATTGCTGAAGCAACCAAAGATCAACAGGTTCAGAAGACTGGATCCGAGGCTCAGGACCTGATCGAATTCCACAGCAAGGAACAAGAGATCAACAATAATACCATTGAATCTCTCGAAGGAAAACCAGAAAGGGAACATCTTCTAGATGCGGAAGATTTGCCAGTTGACGACTGTAAGTCAGCAGAAGTACCAGATGATAAGGACTCCCGGATAGAAGAGCTTCTGTCCGAGGCAGAAAGTCTGGTGGAGGAAAGCATATTGAAGCCTGTGCCCTGCAAAGATGTGACCGGTGAAGCGGTTGAAGGCCTTCGGTTAAGGATAGGAAAAGATCAGGAAGACCACCAGCTTCCGGGACCTCCCCTGGACGATACCATCAATCGGGAGCTATAGGCTGCCGCTTTCATGTTCCGAAATGTGCCTGCCAATTTATGCCCCTTTCATTTCATTGATCCCAAATCACATTTCCCTTCCAAACATTAAAAAAAACCCCCAACAACACCATTCCATAGTTTCTAGCATTTGAGAATAGCTTTAGTTCGTAATGAAGTAAAAACGAGTGTACATTGTAAGATTCACTGATAGCTGTAAGTAGTAGCACAATCATGACAGAGAGCGTACATTATATAAGAAGATAGCTCTAACCCTAGCAAGACCAAAACCGGAACCAGGTCTAGAGAAGCCATTCACCGAGATGCTGATGCCCGCGAGAGTCAAACATATTGTGGATCGATCAGTCCTTGGATGAATGAGATTGATGATTTCTAAGTCAAATCAGAAATTAAAAATATGAAAAAATAAAGCTAACCTTAAAGTTTGAACTTAATAAAGACAGAAAATTTAATTTGTACATAACGAAACTGGACACGATTTTAAATAAGGCACTCTATACATACGAATGTTGTTTAAATTGTAATAACTTCAAGAAATGCTTTCATTTGAAACCATGATCTTAACTGGAACTGTTTTCTACAACGTTCTTTAACTAAATTTTCCATTCTGCATGGAAAAATAATTGCTTTCGACTGGTGAAAATTGCACACGAGAAATTTTCAGTGTTTCCTGTCACTATAACAGATCAAACGTAATCTCTTCTTAATCTATCTTAATGGCAACTTTTTGAAACTACTCTGAATTTTTGGTTTTAGCATTTGATTCACATCGTATTTGCATTCCAACTATTTAAACTTTAATGAGAATATTGTAAGGGATTTTTTTTGCATTTTTTTTCTGTGAGTATCATGAGTTAAGTAAGTGTTTTCGATTCAAAAACTAGGATTGTTCTATTTTTAGAAAAATATCGATCTTCTAGATCGATTCCGATGAAGGTCCGTATTATAATCGACCCCATTGCCGTTTTAAGCAAGGAAAGGCGAATTTTTGTAAAAAAAAAACACAAGGTTTAAATGGTGAATACAAAGCAAAATGAGTAAGGTGGAATAATGTTGGAAAAAGTAGACTGAGGTTACATGCGGTGGAGTTGGGCAAAACGAGCCCGGAATTTTGACAGCTGGCTGCTACACAAAAAATTCAAACTTTACTCCAATCATGAGTTTTCATCATTTCAACGTCATTGGCATAAGATGTGAACGCCAGCGGCGATAATCAATTTGAGTCTGCTGGCATTGAGCTCTCAGCGCAGCCGCATTGCGTTTGACTGAAGAGAACAAAATGAAAAGGTTTTCATGTCCTTCCCTATCCCATCACAAAATAAATATGGATGGAGATCCCATCAAATGTTTTTCTTGTTTCGCTTGAAGGTAGTGGTCTTGCATCATTTTGCTCATGAGCTTGAGTCTTTATCCAGTAGTACTTTTCCAATGATATCTTCTTTGGCGTCATGCGAATTTCAGCGCATTTTCAGCACATAGCTAGCTTCAATGACAGTTGAGACCACCTTACTCAACTAACCTTGGATGTATCAACTTTATACTATTTTTTATTTGTTTTGATTAAAATTATTTTACTACCGGTACATCTGTGTTCGATGTTTACTTTTGGACTCAAAATCACGGACATAGGCTCGGGGAGCAACAGACTTGCCAACTGAGCTATATCACAAGCCTTATATTGTTCTTTGAATCTAACAAACTTATGTACTTAATGTTTTGAAACTCCGCAAAAGTCTAATTTATTTCTTAGATTGATGTCGACCAGATGCCCAAAAGATTGCACTGTTTATTAATAACTGGATGAAAATAAGCCAAGCTCACCGAGTAAAAGAAAGAAATTTAGAAAATCGGAAGATCGCATTGAAAATAAACCTGGATAAAGAATCGATCTTAAAAATAAAAAAATCTGAGTTAAAAAGATTGATCCAAGATCGAGCAATCCTAATCAGCACAACGGGTAGTAAATTGCATTTCTCAAATACGTCATAATATTTCAAATCAGTAATAACAAATTTTCGTGAACATATAAAATCCTTGAAGTATAAAAATTTCTAATTTGTCAGAAATCCTGCGATCAATCGATCAATCAATCGATATTTGAACATTAAGTTGAATCTATGGTGGGGTTACCAGATATTTTAAGCAGGTGTCCGGGCCGGACAAATCCGGGCAAGTTGATTTAAAAACCTGGCAAAATCCGAGCATTAAAATTCAAAATTTAAGACCGAAAATTCGGCCAATTTCCAGGCAAATTTGGTCAAAACCAAAACCATATAAATTTCTCAACCAAAATCAAGAAAAAAATAGTTTAGAAAATTTTAAGATCAAATTACATAGACAGATCTTAAATCGTTTTTTAACCTACCAAAACCTACCATGATTATTTATTTTAAACATGCTCGAAAAATTTCTTTTTGGAGGCATAAAAAATTGTGTGAATTTAAAAAAAAACGTGGATTAATCAGGGATTTTTCCTATAAAATCCAGGCAACCGGGGTGCATTGAATATCCGTGCAAACCCGGATAAAACTGGGTAAACTGGGCACCTAAATCCATGGGGATATTAAATTTATTATATTAAAAAACTCATATTTAGCTTTTGTGAAAATGCATGAACTCCCTGAAATTTAAGTTTCAAATTACTTTTTCTTTTAACTTTTAACAGATATCCTTGATTCAGTGCACATATCAAGTATCAATATTTAAATTTTCAATTCAACACTAAATCAATAAGTATAACACAGCATTGCCAAGGCTGCCAAAATATCAGAAAAATTTCTTATCTTACCATTTTTAAGCCTCGTTACCTTACTTTTTAAAATTAAGCAAGTCCACAAAATCAATTTTTTTTATTCAAGAGTTTCTGAGTGTCGAAACCGATCGATATATTCTGAATCTGTTTTCACTATATTTTCTCAACTTCTAGTATTGCCTATCGATTCCGCCATTTTCTTCCACTCAAATTTAAATATATTTTTTTCCACAAGAAAAATAATTTAAAATTGGTCAGTAAACTGATTTGTCGTTTCCTTTCGGTTTCTGTCAAACACTATGAAATTTCAAACGCATTTTTCTCGTGTTGAGCTAACTTCCTCTTTCAACCTTTTGAAATGTTACGCAATAATTTCATTTTCATATACATATAAGGGTTGCCAATCTTCGAGTTGTTCATATTTGGTCTATTCTAGCACAAATATTTCATCTCATTTTATTCCCTACACTGAGATGATTTTTTTTCTAATTTGAGGGCTGAATCGAAATATTCAATAATTTATTCTCTAATAACTCTTGTTTTGTTTTGTGATCGAAGAGTTTTTTTTCCTATAGAAAAATTTATTTTAAAACCGTATAATTATTGCTGGTAACACCAATGAAAACATATTTAAGGCTATTAGTCTTCCACTTCCACTTCGATTAAACTTAAGAATTTCTTGGCAATAAGTAAGGAATTTTAAACAACAATAAAATGATTTCCATTTTTCAAAGTGAAGGCACGTCCAAACATTCCACTGTCTTGAAAAAAAAGGACTAATATAATAAAAATCTTAGAATTCAAAGGTCAGTAGAAGCGTTGCCAGTTCTACAAATATCTGATTTGGGACATATCCATCTCTGATTCTGAGAGCCTCAATTTATAAATCTTCAAAAAAAAAACTTTCTGTATTGCTTTTAAGAAATCTGGAAAACATGTTTGATATCATTTTTCTCTTTTTTGAATTAAAAATATAATTTTATTTCAATCAAATTGACCTTTAGAATAAGGTTGCCAGATTTTTTCCAGCACGTATCCGAGCCGGACAAATCCAGGCTTTTATCCAAACACCTGACAAAATTCGAGCATTTGATATTAAAATTGTCAATCAAAATTTTAGGCAATGTCCGGGCGAATTTGTCAAAATCCGAAAATTTCTTAAGAAAAATAAAGAAAAAAAATGCATCAAAACATTGAATCGCTTCCACAAAACTTTTTATTATAATTTTTGTATAAATGTAAAAATCGTTTTTGATGCATAAATAAATGAATAAAAATACAAACACAAATTTTTCTTGATTGTGCCAAAAAAGTGAATAAATCAGGGTAAAATCCTGGAAGTCCGGGCAATCGGGCCGGACCAGACTTTTCTCAAATTTTGTATTTTATATCTGGGCTAACCCGAATCAACCAGGAAAGCTGACAAACTTACTTTAGAAGACACCCAAACTGCTCTTTAAAATCCCCATTTAGATATTTTTTAACTGTTCAATTCTCAGTATTTTAAAAATACAGAAGAAAAACTGGATTGCAATTTTCTTTTAAATCTTTATTTCATTTATATAAAGTACGAAAATTTTGGAAGATTGCGTTATTTTTACTCTTTAGAATACACACAGGAACCAAAATTTTTCCTAGATAAAAGAAGGTCTTTCCTAGAAAAAGTTATAATTTTTCCAACAAACAGTAATTTTTCCAATCTTTTTTTTCGATGACATTTTAGAACCAATATAAATTTTAACAAAAACTTTGCAACAGTTACTGGAGGTAAAACATGTGATAGAGTACGGATGCCATAATTTTTTCAGCTCGTTCCGGATCGGATAAATCCTAAATTTTTTTCTCTTGAAACCAGGCATTTGACTGCAAAATTGTGGACCTAAACTTCAGGCAATATCCTGATATATTTGGTCAAACTCAGGAACCACTCGACAAAAATTAAAAAAAAATTGAAAATAAACTCTTTTTCCATCAAAAATTTATCAGTAGATTTAAAATTTTTAGGCTTCCAAAAAACCTCTTATGGTTATTTTTATAAAACTACCGTAAAAAATTTCGATTTGCACGCATAATTAAAACAAAAAATTACATCATGATTTGTTTTTTTTTTGTTTGGTTAAGCAAATGAACTGCGTACATCCGGGTAAAATCTGGGCTTTATCAACGAAATTTGGACAACCGCTGTGAAGAGGACTTTTCTCAAATTTTGTTTTAAGTATTCCGGCAAAACCGGATAGAACCGGGCGATTTGGCAAGCTTATGATAAAGTGATTTGTTCTCAAATAAAAAAAAAACTCCATCATTACTTCTGATAATATTTTTTTTCATTCTTTTTAAAATTTATGAAAAAAATATTTTGATAAAAATGATTATTAGCTCAGTTTTTTAACAGATTTGTTACTTTTATAAAAAATAATTTTTTGTTTCAATTCGATAGAAATTTTAAATGTCCAACATCATTTTTTTCTTTTTTGAAAGTTCAAGTACAGTTGATTCACAAAACATGGTAAAATGTCTTGAATTTAAAAGAAAATTGCAAATCACACAATTCGAAATACAGTGTACAGTTTACGGCAGGGGTGAGCAACCCGCGGCCCGCGGGCCGCATGCGGCCCCCGAGGCATGTTTGTGCGGCCCGCGAAGCTTATCTCAAATTAAATTTATTTCACGATTTTTTTTTTACGAAAGATTGTTAATTATCATAAAATAGCACCTACAAAACCAAAAACATGATATATCATTAACTTGATTTGCACGTCGCTTGTTTTCAGTTGCATTTTTCTCATAATCATCTAGATTGTTGACTTTAGGATTTAAGCTTTTTATTGAGTTCTTTTTATTTATCGGAAATACGTTATATGGGAGGTAGTTAAGACTTGATTTTTCGTTTCAAACAAAGTTCAAATTGTATGATGAAGTGAAATATTTTTGTTCTTGATTAGTGACAGAAATAAGGAAAATTTTATAATAAAAATTGGGCTAACGATTATAGATTTCATATCGATAGAACTCAGCGATATTCTGATACCTCGACAAAAACAATATGTGTAATTCTGTGATTTGTTTGTAACGATTACTCAGTGAAACAGCATTTTTGATGCCTATGTTTCAACTGATTTTGTAAGAGATTGGCGTCCTTTATTCAAAACATTTCACATATTTCGGTTATCGCTTCTAGTTTCGGTAATATGGCGTGTGGAAGTTTTTAAATTGATCAATTTTGGGTAAAGGTTGCATCTTTCATAACTGATAAACCAATAAACCTACATAACAATCAAAAGCTAATTTTCAAACAATTTACTACACTTTTTTCAATCAAGGACTCAGATATTATCAAGATATTCTTGTTTTACAGATAAAACGCTTTCAAAAATTTAATTCTGCGATTTATAGAAATTAAAAAAAAAGATTACAACTTCTTCTGACCTCATTAAAGAATGTTCTTGAATTGAAGATTTTAATTTTTCAGCAAGTTTGTTGAAGACTGCGGAATAATTTGACTTACGGTTTTAAAAATATCAAAGATTCAATTAAGTTTGATTTTTCTTTAAAATTTCGTATAAATTCCAATTTTTGCAGGCTTGGATAACAAACAGAAAACTTCCATATATTTTTTCAGAATTTAAAATTACTTGTGTTTTTTTTTAAGTTGATCATTGAGTCAATAAGTATTTGTATTTAACAGTTTTATCAAAAAAGGACATAAATTAAAACTTTTTTTTTACCTATTTTTTAAAATTATCTCGAAAACTAGCGCTGACAAAAAAACTAATTGAATACATATTTGGATTCAGCGCCCCTGAATAAGTCAAAATCAGTTCTGAGATTCTTTGCACCTAAGAAAAATGTGAATTTTGTTAACTTGTGTTATGTGTGATGCTATTTTGAGAAATTTCATAGACATATCATGCAAAACATTGATTAAATGGAGTCATTAAACTTAAAAATTAGATATCCACATAACCAAAGTCAAAAGATTTTTATGATTCAGCCTTACACAGTAAACGACAATTACCGAGTTCGGTAATTTTTTTACCAAAATCCTAACATGTGTAAATCGTTAAACTGTTCGGTATTTTTTTCGGTAAAAAAAAAACAAACATCGGAAATGAATGATCGATTTACCGATGTTCGTTTATTTTTTACCGAAAAAATTACCGAACAGTTTAACGATTTACACATGTTAGGATTTCGGTAAAAAATTACCGAACTCGGTAATTTTCGTTTACTGTGTAGAAAGCCTGCCCCAGAGGTGTGTAAATTAAATTTAAAATCTATGAAATCTGTTAATATTTTCTAGAATCAAAAATGTAAACTGTAACATTGACAAATCTGGTTAAAATTTTTTTTACAATAATTTTGAAACCTTTCTCAACATCTCTTATAATATAAATATTAAATTTTATTTTGATGTGGCCCGCCGAAAGAATCTCAACTTAAAAGTGGCCCGTTGCTTCAAAAGGTTGCTCACCCCTGGTTTACGGCTTTAACCTTGTAAATGCGTGGAGGATTCATTGTTTGCCCCCAACAAAAAACAATTTTAAAATCTATCAGTCGTACAACCTTATTCACATTTTTAATTATTTTTTTTAAATTTCCATCTTATTATAATTCAAAAGAAAATATAAAAAAACCTTGTGAATTTGAAGCAGCATTCTCTGCCGAAAAATCAAGCAGCGAATACAACTGGATAAATTACCATTTATGATTGATTATTTTGATTGTTTCATTATATGACTAGTAGTATCATCCGCCAATCAAAGCACCAGAAAAATTATGAAAACAATTAAGATTGAATGAAAAACAGATCAATAATAGTAAATGAAAAAAATCACCTCGACCAGGAATCAAACTTGCGCCCTCTGAGGTATATCCCCATCACCTTACACTAAGCCAAACTGACGGATGGAATTAGTCATGCTGTTGCTCTTTCAATAAGTTGACTTCATCGATTTGAATTCGCTGCTATATTTTACGGCAGAAAGAGCCCATTGTGGTGAATCCTTATTTTCATGGGGATATTCTTTCCCATTAAATTTCCTTTTTTTTTCTTCTTACACCCGCGGCTCGTCAAAGCCTAACTGCGCTCTGTAAAACTCGTTTATAAACTGACATCTTTTCCTCATCTCCTCTTCGATCAGATCATTGAGATCGTACTCAGGCACCCACACATGGACGGATCAATTAATTTGACATTTTGTACCAACACTACTACGAGGGGTACATTCTACACGCTAAACTAATAAAACCAACTAAAGTAGCCTACGATCAAACTTTACTAGGGTGGTCGGATTTACCGGTTTTTTTCAAATCCGGTATTTCGTTATTTGTAATTTATAAAACCGATAAAACCGGTAAAACCGGTATTTTTCAAAGTTTATCAAATTCATGAAAAGGTTTTGTCTAATGCAGCAGTAATGGCATAAAGTGCTCAAAATTTTTAACGCTTTCTTATTTTAATGCTTGCTCAGAACTTTTAACGCTAGATTTTCCAACATTTTCAATTGAAAAAGATGGTATTGTGCCTTTAAATTATTCTTTTGTCATAAATCTAACATCACTCTCATGATAACCATAACATTTATCATCGTCATTTTATTATTATAATTTCGCATTGAGGTTGCAGAAATTATAGAAGTTTCATGTAGTTTCATATAGTTTTCGACAAATTTTTGTCCTAAACCCTGTAGAACAGTATTCAGATTGAAGAACAGATTTTACAGATTCAGTAAAACTTTTTATAGTCTTACATGAAAATGATATGAAATTTGATATACAAATAGATTTTTTGTTGAAAAAAATGACTTAATTAATTACTAAACAAAGCTCAAAACACTGTCACAAAGCTATTAGTTGACTCACAAAATTAATGATTATTGTTGTCTAAAATACGGATGTTTTCCCCGCAACCTAGGTCGTGATCGCATGAGTTTGCCTTTCCAAAACTAAAACGAACAAATGTATAAAAAATCTATAAATCTATAGTCAAAATTCAGCTATAAATATAGTTGCTAGGATCTGATCTATACGCTCTTTGTTGCTATAATCTGTTGCAAATTTATAAAAACTTTATTACTGTTCTGTCTGAAAAAAGAAAAAAAAAACAGAGTTGATAGAGAAATTTCATACAAACAATCTAACATGTGTTTAATGCTGACTCTGTTGAAATATTTCATGTTTTAAAACCAAGAAGGAAGTTTCTAATCTAAAGCCTGGCAACGCTTAGAACAATTTTGATAAACTTGGCCTGTTTATAGATAAAACATTTTTGCATCTTTAGAATTTACAGTTTTTCAATGAAAACTACAGTGATTAGTACAGTGAAGCAATCTTAAATTTCTTGTAGATGTATAATTTTTTCAGTCATTGTACGTACACTTGTATAGTCTTTAAATGTTGTGGAGCATTAGCTCGATAGCTGAACTGAAATGTGTAAAGTTTCATGAAAAAATATCATCTGAGAGAGATGGCAGCTTGTCAATGCTCTTCTTAACGCCACTCTAGCTTGAATTATAAAAGTTACATCGGCAAGTTTCAGCAATAATGAAATCTCACATAAACCTTGTAGTAAGGTTTAATGAGCTTAGAGTTTGAAACTAATTGAACAAAATATGAGTATTTGTACTCATTCATATTTGGTAAAAAAAATTAGCTTTGTCAATTATATTACAGGGCCAAAGAATGGTGAAAAATTTACCGGAAATACCGGTTTTTTACCGTCCCAAAATCCGGTATTTCCGGTATTGGAAAATGGACGGTTTTACCGGTTTTACCGGTTTCGGTAAAACCGGTTAGACCACCCTAAACTTTACCCAATTTTGTTCAATAAATAGTAAACTTAATTTAATTCAATCCTGTTTCATTTTTTTATTCATGTTTTTCATTATTATTCTTATATTCCTACTCTCCACTACCACACCCATCATGCCTCGATTAATGGTGCTTAGACTGCCCCAGCGGGTTCCCATCTAGCCCACACAGTGATTGACTTTAAGCTTTCGGCACACGTTTTTTAAATGCATTATACAACGTTACTATCAAACTTTGAAAATTTCCAAACGGATACGAAATGAACTTTTTTAGTGCTTGAACACGATTCAGTTATGCAACTCACTATTTATTATTTTTTTTAAGATCCCAAAGATGTCCTTATCTTATTGGTTATCCGGAGATAATATTTTTAAAATTTCCCATTAGAGTTGGGTTGACGTTTGGGACTAGATGCAGGTTTATTATTTTTTTAACAACCTCTTCCTACAGACATGTGCTTTATCTTTGATGTATCTTTTTTTGTAAATTTTTGCAACGATACAGGACTAACACGAGAGTACAATTTATGGTTTCAAATGAAAACATTTTTTTTTGATAATTCCTAACTGAGAAGAACTTTCCCCAAATCATCCGTAGAGAGCATCGGAAAAGTTTCTTCCGGAACTTTCCAGGGCTTTTCCAACCTGTTACAGAAATACACTTACAGAAGTATTGTCGACTACCACACCTCAGTGCAGTGGTGCTGCTGCAAACATTCCAAGGAAAGATTGTAAGATATTCCATAATGCAGTTCTGAGGTAATTTTCCCGCTCTAAGAAAATTCTACCAACCAGACAATTAGACTTTGACCGAGTGCGAGAAGGCAGCTCAGAATGATGCAATTTGAATGGGAAATAAACTTCCAGTTTCCCTCGAATGGAATAAAGCTGAGCGTACGCGAGAAATTTTGCTCAACCAACTAGGATAAAGTTACACTCTCTTGTTACATAAAGAAATAAATCGAATTAATCTAGCTTAAGACTGAGATAGAGGTAGTTCACACATTCGTTCTCCTGTTCAGGTCAGAGGGTAAAGCAAACGTAGAGATAACGGAGAAATTCAGAGCTATGATGTGTGTTTTGTGCAAAAGAAATTTAAGTTATCAATTTAAGTTACGACTCTAGTGAACGATAAAACAAAATCATGCTTGCCAAGCTTTACGATTGTAGCAGTGTTATTTCCAGGAAGTGAAAAAAAAATAAACTAACTATAAATAAGAAAGCTACTGGTAGTTTTTTTTTCCTTCATTCAGACGCCTTCCGAAAATTCCTGTTTACCAAAAAAAATCCTTCAAACTGGGAAACATTTTCCCAAAACGCAAACAAAATAAAACTCCCATTCCGCAGTTGGTAGTTGGCAGTTTCGAAGTCGTAATTCAAATTTCAATTTCCTTCAAAGTCAAAGTCGTTCCCGAGTTTTGGTGCGATAGGCGACGATGAACGTTTGTAAAATGAAAGAAGAGAAGAAAAAAAACTGAGGAAAAAAGTAAAACCGAACAGGACGAAACTCAGACGGTTTCGGAAAGTTTTCCAATTGAAGTTTTTTTTTCCATTCACTACTGTTCATATCACTATTTTCCCCGAAGGCGATGCGTATGTAATGCAACGATCGGGAAGTAGTTTTTGTATGAAATTTGTTCTCATTTTTGATCGTGTCGTTTGAGTGTGTAAAGAATTTTTTTTATAAGTTTTCTATCTAATTTTTTTTTTCAAACTTTTTTCAAGTGAATATTTTTGAGTCAAATATTTCTTTAATATTCAGATATGTTAATTGCATTGCTCGATTTTTGAATGGAAAATTGAAGAGTTAAAATGTGAAACATTTTCAACCCTAAGTACAGCGTTGAAGTTCATTACAGAGGTTGCCTTTATTGCTGGCATTTCTCTTCAGTTTAGTTTGTTCAATGAAAGAGAGTGCAACTTAGTTTCTACTGTTCCCCTCAACTGCGCGAAGAGAGATAAATTGCATTGCTGACAAGAGTGAGATTCTCTGTCAGAGGTACCAAGAGTCCTGATTTGTCAGGATTTGTCCTGATTTTCGAGAGAACGTCCTGATTTTTCTAAAAAATTTCGAATTGTTTTGTTTTTTTTTTTTAATCTGTTTTTAATATGTCTTGAATTGTCTAGGTTTTTGAAAAACATCTTAATTTTTTCGAATTTGTATTTGAGCTTTTACATATCTGTAGTAGTGTCTTGATTTTTGACAAAACCATCTGGCATCCCTGTTCTCTACTCACAAGAGTGAGCGGGAGCGTTCACATCTGCTAATGAAGAGAATTCTCTTTTTCAGAAAATTCTATTGCACATCAGGAGAAATCTGGAAGAAAACACAGTTTTTTTTTGTAGGCGAAAAAGACGCACTGCCAAACCTACCTTTGACATGAATTTTTTGAAAAAAAAAATCAAAACAGCAGTGACCAGAGTTATTAGAAAAACAGAGTACATATATTATTTTTAGGATTTAGTTAAGGCTGGTACTGATTTTTCACTCTTTAAAAAAAGACATTTTTGATAATTCTGTGAAGCGATGCCAGATGGTTATGTCCGAAATAAGAACACAGCGAAAAAAAAACAATCAGGAACAATAATATGCTAAAATTGCAACTGTAGAATTGGAACTGTAATCTAGCGCAACTACCTAACATATGTAACTGGAAAACACCACTCTGATATCATTTGAACAGAAGATTGTCGTCGCTTCAATGGATTAAACCAGTGATCGGAAACTTTTTGAGTCGGAAGAGTGAAAAACTTCAAATTTTCATTGTTTTAGAGCTTAAAAGAGCCACTTAAAAGATTAAATTGTTTTGTTTTCAATAAAAAGAAACAAAATAAATGAATGATCAATGAACATGAGTTTAACGATAATAGCTTTCAATCATTAGAGTTTTTTTCCCGCATTCTGGGATAATTATTTTTAACTTGTTTCTGACTACCATTAAGTACATGGATTCTGTTCTGAATTTTATGTAAATTTCAATGTTGCGTTGGCAAATATTGTGTCATGAATATTGAAAATTAATATCAAGTACATATGCATTTAAATTTTGCATGATGTTAACGTGACAGATTTGACATATAAACATAAGCAGAATATTTATTATTTCTTCAGAAAAGAAAACTTATAAAATAAAAATGTAATGGGAATTAAATTTTCTTAAAATTAGCATTTTTAGAACTTTTAAAATAAATGTCATCAAACGAACGAGTCTTTAGAATTTTATGCATCTGAAGAATAAAAAAATCTCACCTTATGTCACACTTGGTTCTTCAGTATTGTGCGTCCAATTGATTTTGATTTGAAATTTGTTTGTTTGAAAGGGTACCGTGACGTCCAATTGAATGAAGAATGAAATTCAATACATTATAGATTATTTATCACTGCTTGCTTAAGCTTAGTTTACTGAAAAAAATAGGTGGTTTGACTAGTATATTCCTAGGAAAAAGGCGATTTTGTAGACCAGGGGTTTTCAGATCATTTGCTTGGCGGAGCACTTTATAAAAACAAAAATTTTGGCGGAGCACCTGCATTTTTGAACGAATGAAAAACCCTAGTTTTAAAAACTTGATAGTATCGTTAAAATAAGATGAGTATTGTCATCGTCGTCAATAAAATCAGTAATGAATTGCTACTCTTTGAATATTTAGTCTTGTTTTTATTACCAAAATATGTGTCATCAAAAATTTATGATTTCAAAAGAAAAATACGCTTTTCGTCAATTTTGCAAGCTGTAATATGTTTGGTTCAATTTGTGTCAGTTGTAGCCTGACGTCTGATTCCGCGTTTAGTCGAGATTGGTATTTTGTCTTCGAAGCGAGATATGTGGAAAATCCAGACTCACATAGATAAGTTGTGGAAACGGCAGAAGAATAAGTTTTGCTTCATCGGACAAAATTTGAAATTCATTTTTCAGTTGACACCAAAACTCCCCCTATGACTTCTTGGTTGCGAATCTTTCCTGTATCTTTTAATCCGATGTCATATCTATCAAGCATTCATATTCTTGCGATGTTAATGATTCTGGTTTCTTTGATACCCAAAAAAGGCTGTTCCACTCATTTTAAATCTTCGATATTTTTATGATATTCCTCGGGAAAATATTGCTGAAAGCTGTTCAACAAATCCTGCGAAAAAACTATGTAATAGTAATTCAAATTGACTTCATTAGATGCGCGGGCCTGTTGTTCAACTTTGCATCAAGGAATACAAAAAAATTTTATCATCGAAAAGTGTTGTGATTGTCAAAATATGTCCCTGCAGATGCTCGTTGAATTCATGAAATTTTTTGGATGATAACTTCAAGGTTATTTCTGATTGAATGCTTCTTAAATTTGGAAAGCTGTCCAGGTTGCGCTTTTTGAGCGAATCTGCCCAATATTTGATTTATCTCTTGAAGGGCATGATTTTACCGTTTGGATCGAAGATTGTCATTCATTTTATGAAAAATGTCAGCCAAATAAGCCAACCTGAAGGGCCACTGATCATCATTCAATTTGACCCCCAATCCAAAATTAATGTCGCTTAAAAACGTTCTAACTTCCGATCTTAATTCAAACGGGCGGAAAAAAGTTTTCCATGAGATAACCAGCGAACTTCGGTATGTAGTAGTAGCGTGGAATGTTGGCTACCTATCTCTTCGCACAACGCCTTGAATAACCTTAAATTTTCCGGTCGAGCCTCAATAAAGTAGAGGTTTAACGCTTTCGTCCAAGACTTCTTTCAAAGATGATGATAGTTCTTCATAGCGAGTGCATTTCAATGAAGGATGCAATGACTACTACCGCAACCATTGGTCTTTTCTTTGATCTTGACAAAGACTCCAGCAGTATTTCCAACCATAGCTTTCACATCGTCCGTACATACATAAATACAATTTCCCCATGGAATATTGTCGTCCGCAACATAATCATCAATTAGCTTGAAAGTTTCAGCCCTCGTTGGAATGTGGGCAACGGTTTGCAAAGGAAAAATCTTCTTCGAAACATTCATAACCTTGATAGCGGACAAATAACATTAAAATTGCTAGTCCTGCCACACCTGTGTATTCGTCAAGCTGCATGGCGAATTTTGAAGTTCTCAATCTAAAAATCAAATGATTTCAATATCTTCAGCTATTCCACAAATTTGCCGAGAAACTATATAGTCAGACATAGGAATCGGGTTTACCAATTCCACTATTTTATCATAAACCCCGGCACGAACGATTTCTTGAATACAAGGTTTGATTAAGTTTTCAGCAATAGTATGCGCTTCTCCAGCTTTTCCAATCGGTAGCTCACTAAGTACGACGCAAGAACAGCCTTTTCATAGAGTGTTTTGTAGCGATTATTATTTTCTTGACGTTGGATACATTTTTCGGCTGAAGTTTTTTTATTTCCTCCAGGTTCAGCTCAACGACGATAGAGGTTCTGCATTTGATGCATCACCAGTTGCAGGTGTGTTGTCATTCTACTCAATAAAGATTGAACGAAGAGCAACCAAAAACTACTCTCATCCACCGAAATCGAAATTCAAGTTGCCGAGTGTGGACTAGGCTTTAACCGTCAGTAAATACAAACAAAATTTATTCCCTCGTACTATATTTTATGCTATATTTTTTTATGCTTCGATAAAAACTAAGCGATAAAAAATCAGAGTTTTTCAAGGTTGGTTTATGATTTTCGTTGCCTACGTCGCGGAGTACTTTCAAAAGCTTCGCGGAGCACCAAGTGCTCCGCGGAGCACGATCTAAGAACCCCTGTTGTAGACTTCACGGAAAATTCGTGATTCAGGATCAGTACATTTTAACTAAAAAAAGCTTAAGGATACTTTTAAACACTTTTTGATATTTACAAATGGTTTTTATTAAGGCATTTTACTTAAAAAGTTTATGTGCCGGGAGTGTTTTTCCTTTTAAACTTTTGCAACAAAAATTAACAAAGTAGAATCACCGGTGGTTAACTCTTAATAAAAAATAAAAAAAAATTGTCCGCTACTGGTAAACAATGGCTGCAGGCATCATACTTAAAATTTTAAGTGTGTTCAGAGACTCAAAGGTTTACTTTTTATTCAAATAAATACAATTAAATTATTAACAACATGCTTCGGGGTGTTGGTTATTGATAACAAGTATTTAGTTTTCAAATGGATTTTCGGAACTGAAAATTTCATCCATTCTCAATGCTATCCAGGCTGGGTAAATCCAAGAATTTGGTTTCTAATTATTATTTTAAAAAACCGGGTAATATCTGGGCAAATCAAGCCAACATGAAAGTTTTATCCATAAAAAGGCAAGAGAAAAGCTGAAAATCAACACACTGAATTGATTTTTAACGTACACAAAATAGCCACAATTTCATACCCGCTGCCAGCGTTGCCACATTCAAATCTTTACTCTTATTAAAAAAAAATTGCAAAATTTGCACTTACATCAGAAAAGATCCTCAGTGAAAAATACAAGGAAAATTTGTAGTTTTCCAAAGTTTAGTTTTACTGTTCATACTATTTCTATTCGCTCAAGTTTTCTATAATCAAAATTTATCAATTAGCTAAAAGGTGTTTGAAAGTTCGGAACCTACTTCAACTGTTGATAGAATTATTTCTCATAATCTCATAATTGACGACCTTCACATGAATATGACTGATTGATTGAAGTGCGTTTATTTGAGAGGGTGCCATGCGCCAAGCGAATAACCATGCTCCACATGAATATGAATTCTGTCATAATTTTAATGAAATGTTCGATCAATGTGGTTTCTATTTCGTGTTTCAAAGGTTTTTTTTTATCAATTAATCTGTACTTTTTTTTTTATTTACATAGTATTCCGTCTCACGACATAACTTGACGAACATAATTCCTAAAATTTACTCGGTCCATGGCTACCGTTCTCCAATTCCTCGGGCACCCCATGTTCGCCAAATCACGCTCCACTTGGTCTAACCACCTCGCTGGTTGCGCCCCCGCTCGTCTTGTTCCTACCGGATTCGTTGCGAACACCTGTTTTGCAGGACAGTCGTCCGGCATTCTCGCAACATGTCCCGCCCAGCGTACCCGGCAAGCTTTCACCACCTTTTGGATACTGGGTTCGCTGTAGAGTCGCACGCTCGTGGTTCATCCTTCGCCTCCACATTCCGTTCTCCTGTACGCCGCCAAGGATGGTTCTAAACTTTCGTCGTTCGAATACTCCAAGTGTACGCAGGTCCTCCTCAAGCAATATTCATGTCTCGTACCCGTAGAGAACAACCGGTCTAATGAGCGTTATATATAGGTTACACTTCGTGCGAGGGCTAAGTCTTCTCGACCGTAGTTGCTTGTGGAGTCCATAGTAGGCACGACTTCTGCTGATAATTCGCCTCCCGATCTCACGGCTGGTGTCATTGTCTGCGGTCACCAGTGAGCCGAGATAGACAAAGTCTTCGACTATCTCCAGCTCGTCGTCGTCGATCGTGACCTTGTTATTACTGGACAAGCGGGTTCGGTCGGTCTCGGATCCGCAGGCCAGCATGTACTTTGTCTTGGACGTATTAATCATCAACCCAATCCTTCCTGCTTCGCGTTTCAGTTTGCAGTAGATCTCCTCCACCGCCGCCGATGATCTGCCGACTATATCAATGTCATCGGCAAAGCAGATAAGTTGACTGGATCTGTTGAAAATCGTGCCCCGCATTTCGCCCACCGCTCGTCGAATAACACCTTCTAGCGCCACGTTGAACATCATGCAGGATAGACCATCACCTTGTCGAAGCCCCCTGCGCGATTCGAATGAACTCGACAATGCACCCGAGATTCGCACACAGCACTGCGTTCCATCCATCGTCGCCTTGATCAGTCTGATCAGCTTCCCAGAAAAGCCGTTCTCGTCCATGATTTTCCATAGCTCGTTACGGTCGATCGTGTCGTATGCGGCTTTGAAGTCGATGAATAGATGGTGCGTAGGGACTTGGTGTTCGCGGCATTTTTGGAGGATTTGCCGTAATGTGAATATCTGGTCCGTCGTTGACCGTCCCTCCTTGAAGCCGGCCTGGTGACTTCCCACGAATCTGTTTGCTTGTGGCGTTAGGCGGCGCATGTTCACCATCACCAGATAGTGGTCTGACTCGATGTTGGCGCCTCGACAGGATCTGACGTCGATGATGTCCGAGAAGTGCCGGCTGTCAATCAAAACGTGGTCGATCTGTGATTGCGTTTGGTACGGTGATCTCCAGGTGTACTTGTGTGGGAGGCGGTGCTGGAAAAAGGTACTACGTACGGCCATTCGTTTGGAGGCGGCAAAATCTATCAGTCTGAGGCCGTTTTCGTTGGTCAGCTGGTGCGCACTGAACCTTCCAATTGTCGGTTTAAATTCCTCCTCCTGGCCGACCTGAGCGTTGAAATCCCCGATGACGATCTTGATATCATGTTTTGGGCAACGGTCGTATTCACGCTCCAGCTGCGCGTAAAATTCGTCTTAGTCGTCACCGGTACTTCCGAGGTGAGGGCTGTGCACGTTGATGATGCTGATGTTGAAGAACCGGCCTTTGATTCTCAACCGGCACATTCGTGAGTTGATCGGACACCACCCGATCACGCGCTTTTGCATCTTTCCCATCACTATAAAAGCTGTTCCAAGCTCGTGTGTGTTGCCGCAGCTCTGGTAGATGGCACGACCATCTGGGTACGTTCGTACCGTGGAGCCCTTCCAGCATACCTCCTGCAGCGCTACGTTGTCGAATTTGCGGCTCTTCAATTCGTTGGAGAGCACATGGGTACTGCCCACAAAATTTAGAGATCAGCAGTTCCATGTTCCAAGTTTCCAATCGCTAGTCCCTTTTCGTCGCGTGGGTCTTTGCCGATTTCCATCCGAAATTTGTTGTTCGTTGTTCGTTGCTTATGTTTGGAGTTGCAGACAAGAGGTGATATGACCACTACCCGAAGGTTGGGTGTACGGGGTCTCGAGTTGCACATTGTCTACCGTTCGCTAGCCAATCTGTACTTATCATAACCAAATCATCAAAATCTGTTTTATGTGTGAACAGAATCTGTACCAAAAAATATTGCAAAAATCTGTACTCTTTTAGATAAACTTGGCTTTCATGCCTACTGCTGTATGCTGTTTAGGATTTTCTTTCTATCGAAGAAACAAAACAAGATTTCTCAATACACTTGTAGATTGGTAGAAATAAAATGCCTCTAATCAGGACAAATCATAAAAAAAAGTCAGGACACCTCTGATTCGTAGAGCAGCGTCTTTTCACGTGAACATACCAAGAAAAAAATTGTGTTTGACCTCAGATTTCTTCTCAACACAGTGCGCAATAGACTTTTCCGGAGAAGGGAATTGTGCGATTTATCTCTCCCCGCACGGCCTTTGGAGAGCAGACGAAAACAAAATGCACTCTCTTCCACAGGACAAGCCAAACTTAGGAATTTTACCATCCATTCAAGAAAGAACTTCAAATTCGTAAATGTTTTGCAAATTGGAACAAGTGCCTATTTTAGATACATACATGGATTTGTTTGGTGGCTCATAAAATTTGAAGAATATTGAAGCATCAAGCTTAGCATCTGGTTATCTCAAACAGATTTCTGAAGGTTTCCAACTTGATAGCATTATATTAAGATGATTACTAAATCAGATACAATTAAGACCACTAAAAAAGGCAGAAATACAAGTCTTGCATTCAAACTTGAATGAAATTGTTTGTTATCTTGTACTTATTCACCTGTATGCAATGCTGAACTGTCTTCGCGAACCCTCAATGAATTCTCGAAACATTTAATTTTGTATCATTACGTTTCTCATGGACGCACCCTGAGAGCCCAGACTAAAAAATACCCCTAAATCAGACCTTAAGTGTTAAAAAGGTACTCCTCGTTTGTAAAGTATTCCAGCGCTTATATAATTACATCACAAGAACCGGTATAGAATTGCCTTCCTAGTGAATGTAATTCATCGCGGACATAGAACGTTAATAAACTCAAAATTCAGTGCAAAGTTTAATTTTAGTTTGAGAAAATCTGAGGAATCTGAGGAAAATCTGCAAATTGAAAAAAAAGTTCGAAGAACAGCTACTTTTGAGAATTCGTCATAGTTTCTGTGTTTTTTATTTTGATAATCTGAAGATGTAAAAATGTTCCAAATTACGTCAACTTTCCATTGTTCTTTTCAAAATTTATCTGCTGCGACTGGTGGTTTCCCGACCTTTTTCCCAAAGCATGTTTTTTCAAGAAAAAAATCAACTATGAAAACCTTTAAAATAAATGATTGTTGCTCAATATTGTATGGACATCAGATTTGAGCCACGTTACAAGCTTTCCAAAACTATAAATTTTGTAAAAATCGGTTGAGAAACAAGAGAGTTTTAGCGAAAAAAAGTGTTAGGGGTCATTTGACCCCGGTACTGTAAATAGGTAGGTATACCACATACGTTTTTTGAAATTTACAATTTTTAATAAAAAAAATGATTGAAAATAACGTGAATTTTGAAAATAAAAATAGTTATAAAGATAAATTTGCGAGGAAACAGTTATAATGGGAGTTATAATCATTTGAAGTTGAAAAAATGCCATTTGACCCCCTCTGGTACGTTAAGTGTCAAACAATTTTGACAGTTCACTGATTGAAAAGTACGGTATTTACACCACTTTTTTAAATTTTTTTGTGATCAGGATCTTAAAAAAAACATTTTTATGCAGAATGTATAGCTTTTAACTTCAGCTTTCTTTGACACTAAGTGAAATATTTTTAAGTAGCTGATCTACACTGTCTTTCCGAAGCGTGTTTTTTGGCTTATTTTCTGAGTCTTTGAATAACGAAAAACTTATGTGTTATAGCTGAATATTAACTGGAAAACATATTTAAAGTTGCATTAATAAGTTAACAAAACTACAAATTTTGTAAAAATCGGTTGAGAAATCAGAGAGATGGAGTGGTTTTAGTCGTGTATGAAATTAACACGTTCGTCGCTCGCCGCTCAGGTTAGCCACATGTTGTCTTAATCTTAGTGTTCTCTGTTTTTTGCTTTCCCGCTCCGAGAATTTCTATGGGCCCAGCTATTAAAACTATTAAAATGAGCGAGGCGAACACCTTATTAACACTCCAGGAACTCTAACGGGTAAAGATATCTGGGACGGATGAGGACTAATACGGATTTGATAGAAAGTTCGCCATGATTACAGATTTTTAATGATTTTGCTCATTTTTCTCCTACCGCACAGACTTCAAGTGAGAAAATCATCGTCTTATTCTCTCTGTGAACTGCAGTGCATACTGATGGCTAAAAATAAGATGGGTGAGAGTACTGGAAAATATTGTCGCTGGCAACGGTTTGAAGACTTTGAAAGCAAAATCTTGAACTTTCCTGCATTCTTCCGATAGACATGAATAAGGTTTCATATAACGCCCTATTGGTGTATTTTTCATCTCTTTAGAAAAAAGTGAAATTTAAGTAGGTAAAGCATGAATCACGCAATATCACGCATTAAAAAGGGTCTATCTCGGAGCTATGTGAACGAAATAAAAATGTTTTGTAATCAAAATGTAGGGTTTTTATTGCACTTCAAAGGAAAAATAATAAAAAAATTATTCCGATGTTATTTTGGTGAAATTTTGAACTTTTTATCGAGAACCACTCATCATAGTTTGGACATTCTATTCACTGACCTCAGCGGCCATTCACTCTCCTCAGTGGCCATTTTGTTCCACAATCTCTTCATCTCTGTTGCATTCCGAGTCGTCCTGCTATTCTTCTTCATCTTCTGCTTGACGACTACCCAACATTTTTTGATAGGGCGGAATTGAGGGCAGTTGGTTGGGTTGATGTCCTTTTCGACAAAATCCAGCCGTTAGCCCGATACCACTGTACAAACCTCTTAACTGTAGTGGCAGCTAACCAAATCTAGCGAAAACTTTACTGGTCCTTTGTGAGATCTGATGTACGAAAAAAAAACGTTTTTTAAGGCACTCCTCCTTGTACATTTTTGAGTCCATGGTCTTGTTTTTCACAAAAACCGGGGTTTTTCGTCCGCAGCTGCAAATACCTTGCCAAATCAAACACTTTCTTGCCAACTTATCGGCAAAAACGAATTTGAAATTTGCAGGGACATCACCCCGACCAGTGGCTTTGTAAAATTTTTAAATTTTTGGCCAGGTAGTCGCCCAAAATCAGATTTCACGATTTTTGAACCAGACCACGTCGGGTTTTTGACGTGGGTGTCCAAAATTAATTTTCGTCTCGCGGCTTCCATTACGTTTAACTTTATTGGAACAAAACGAATCGTTATGAAATTTTCAGCACTGATAGAGGAAACATTTCCAAACAAAGTACTGTAAAAATATTCCAGATCCGACAACAAAGAGCGCTAAGGTATAATAAACAGTGCGTCCAGATTTTGGATGATCCATGCTTTATATTTCCTCAACTTTTGTATGTTGATTATGTATGTTGATTATCCACCATGGGTGCACGGATTCACCGCAGTTTCTGCTAAAGTATGTGTTCACATGCATTCTTTAGATTATTAAGTACGACAAATCTCCAATGCAACGCGTACATCATACCCGGACCCCATGGCTTCGTATGAACTGTTATGGAGTGAATGTATTGTGTTGATGTAGGTTTATATTGGAAGAACGAGTCAATCCGGTGGGCTAGTTTACTTACAGGTATTCCGGCATCCGTGTTTATACCTGGCCAGCTGGCAACTGATTGAACATTCTTATACTATAGTCAGTAATATGAGGAAACACATCTTACCTGTCGGCCGCTTATGGAATTCGAACCCAAAAGTTTTTCTTGCCGATACCGGGAATCGAACCCAGTACGCCTGGCATACCAAAACCAGACTCGCGCCAGCCTATCCGCTAGACCACATCGGCGCTAAGCTTTATATTTCCTCAACTTTTGTAGGTAAAAACTGTTTTTGGAACGTACATGCGGTAATTATATAATGTGTATGGAACGTTTATCAAAATAGCATAGATATATATGTAGCTACAAAAATGTTTGCTGGGCGAAAACCAAAGCATGAACAAGTTTCCATATTAGAAGATTGTTCTTTGCATTGAATACCCAAGCAACCAAAAGTCCCATAAAACAGGTACAAACACGCTTACTCAGCCCCATCATTGATATGAAGTACGTTCTATGCAGCTCAAAATTTAAGTTCTTATTGATGCTTTCAAGTTCCAAAACAAGTCTTAATGATCTTCTATTCAGCTTCCAGCGGCCTCTTAACTCAGCTTCCGAAAAATCGTAAAATGAGCAAAAAAATCTCTCTCTATCTTAACTGAACCGTTGGCTTCGGTTCATATCACCTTCACTTGATTATTTACTGTGTTCTGTACCGGTGCCGCCATGATGCCACGCGCCAGATTTCAAACTCGACAAATTGTTCAATTGCTTCTTTCCTACATTTCCTACATATATCGCATCAGAATGGTCACTCAAGTACAAAATTACTTATTGAAAAAAACTTGCCCGGCTTGGGGATCGAACCCCGACCTTCGTGGTGAGAATCGAACACGCTACCACGAGACCACGCCTAGATGTTGTTCTAACTGAAACTAAAACTCGAAGAGGTGATTTGAATCTGAAAGCACATCAATGCACTTTTTGTGACATCAATACCCGTTTGAGCACTTTTGTGCCCTTTATGTGACTTACCAAATCCCGTATTGAGCACTTTTGTGCCCTTTATGTGACTAAAGTCCCGTATAACGTACGTATAGATCACTTTTTCAGCTTTCAAGTTCGTTAATGAGTACATATAGTTCACTAATGGGAATTGGGCAAAACAAGTCACATACAACGTACGTATTAATCACTTTTGCAACTTTCAAGTTCATTATTGAGTACATAAAGTTCACTAAAGGGAATTAGGCAGTTGATTCTCTTTGTCAGCCAGTATGTAACTTTCAATGCATTCATTCAAGTAAATATGTGACTTTTGGTTGCTTGGGTACAACTCCGTATTCAGATGTATGTTTTTTCGTTTCGAAGATTAGTTTTTAAAACGCCTGCTATCTCTTCCGAAAAAATATGTCGGAAAGAAGCACTTTTCTATAGTAGAGTGTCCTACCCGGGATTTCCCGGTCAGGTATTCCCGGGATTTAAAAATAAAATCGGGAATTCCCGAATCCCGAGAAACGCCTAAAAATCCCTGGAATTCCCGAAGACAATACATTGTTCTAAATTACTAAAAATTCACACGATCTTAATTGGAAAAATGAATCAGATTGAACAAGGAAAATGATAGTTCTACCTTGATGGTTTTGTATAAAATAATATTTTTTCTTAAATCTGGTTATTACATTGAATTTGATAAAAAAAAAGTTTTCCAATCAAGAACTTAGTGTAAAAGTGAAAAAAAACCAAAGAAACAATAAAATCAAACAATTCCAATAATAAAACGCTACGGAATGAATCTGAATGTTCTACTTTGTTAGACTCATCATTTTCTTACTGTTCCGTTGCGGATTCTGTTGACAGTAGTAAAATCATTAGAAAAGTAATGACATATTGTGAACCAAATGGATTGTTATCTGAAAATTTACGAAATTTGAAAGATAACCTGAATTTTACCTTACTATTACTATCGATAGTGAGAAATCTTTCTCAATTATTTCAAATTTTTGCAACTATAACCAGACCAGTTCGGTTAAGGTACTTTGGTTTTGGGTCTTTGATTTGCTTATTGAATTTTCGAGGCATTAAAAAAACTTGAAATGTTTTGCAAAACTACTACCTTAAATTAAAAAATCCCATATGGATAAGGATTCGTACGCAGTGGAGGGTTAAGATCTTCATGTTTTCAATTTTCCCGGGATCCCGGGAATTCCCGAGAAAAGGATTGTCAGATTTCCCGATTCCCGGGAACGCTAAAATGGCCGGGAAATGGACACTCTATTCGATACAGTTTTCAAAATAGCGATGCTACATCAGTGAATTTAATAGAATGAAATGCAATTTGAAGATATAAAAAGTTTATTGTTCACATGAGTTACAAGTTTTTCAAAGGTTTATTTTGATAAGTAAAGTGATGTTGTAAAAAAGTATGAGTTTGGATGGTTTTCGAATTGTATTTGATATCGAATTTGTATATTAAGAACAAGAACCAATAGAAAGGCATTTGAAATAGGATCAACCTACTTGTTTGAATTTCAATCGTTATTTTCCAAAAACCAATTCAACGTTTATCGATCAGCAGCTGTTCCTGTTTTATCTACTCCATTTTTTTTTATCTTGTTTAAGGAAGGTTTTAAAGTGGTGCATAAATCCAGCGATGAAGAGAATTTAAAAACTATTCTACTTGTTTTCAATGGTTTCCGAAAATATTAAGATCTTCTTTAAAACATTTTTCTGTACCTGATAAGATATAAGTTGTTTCAACCGGAATGGCGACAAAACATCCAATTCAACATTTAAATTTTATTAAATTACTAGATATAACTAGTAGAAATTGCTTGTCAACTAACTGACAAATACTTTAGCGAGATAATTAGATAGGTAACAAAAAGCGAGTACTTATAAGCGATCAACGGGTAAACATTTTTGTGCCAGACACTAAAATTCAAAACACGCAGTGCAAAAATGACAATTTGAAACGAAAAAAGGTTGAAGTGAGGCTTTGTTCCAGGTCTGATTTGGTTTCAAGCTTCAATTGTGATCAAGAAAAGACAAACCCCTAGATATGACCAGACATCATTTTCCAAATCAACAGAAGTATCAAAGTTTTAATAATCTTTCAAAAACTTTTCTCAAACCAGAACCACTTCGCATCTTCAATCTGTTAAGTGATGAACCGAACCGAGGAGGCAAAGAAGTGAAGGCAAAAGTTATCGAAGCTCAAACTGTTCAACAATTCCGTAATGCAATCCTGTAATCGAACCATTCAACAAAACATTCCGGGTGCATTCAGAATAGGGAAAAATTCTCTCCAAACCATCTAAGCTTATTCATGTGCATCGCTCTGTGTATGCCATAAGCTTGGACTGGCTAACAAGGGTTGATTGCAAATACAGAAAGCTGAGTGAGAGAGAGAGATAGATATATATCTGGATGGATTTGGCATTCCACATGCAGCTAGCAGCAGTCAGCAGCGTAATACAGTCGAGTGGAAATCCTTCCGGTTTTCTTGTGTAACTGCTCTTCCGGTTTCCTCTTCCAGCCTCAGTCGCCTCGATTTACCTCAGCTGGCAGCGAGCCTCAAAGCTCCGAGCAAGTGGAAAATCTAATGCAATAAGGCAGAAGCTTCGTTTATATTCTGATTGAAATCCATTCAAGTTTCAGTGCACAGTAGGGAAAACTTTCGCCGAGGCGGCATCCCAAATCAAATTTCGAAATCACTTGCTGCGAGCCACACCGAGAATCAATCTCGAATTTCGCTTGGTCCATGTCTAATTGCACAACCCGAAACACTTGGTGCAATTTAAGTTTAAGTCCGATTTATTTAAGAAATTTAGTTTTCGGATTGTTTGGCATAAAAACATTTATCTTATAATCGTAAATCCGGATTTGATACACCCACAGAGATAAAAGCTTGCTTTCATAAATGGTGTTTCCCAATTCTTTGAGTACAAAAATGCAATAAGCGATCCATAAGTAACATAACATAACATAACAAAACGTAACATAAAATAATATAATATAACATAACATAACATAACAAAACGTAACATAACAAAATGTAACATAACATAACATAACATAACATAACACAACATAACATAACATAACATAACATAACATAACATAACATAACATAACATAACATAACATAACATAACATAACATAACATAACATAACATAACATAACATAACATAACATAACATAACATAACATAACATAACATAACATAACATAACATAACATAACATAACATAACATAACATAACATAACATAACATAACATAACATAACATAACATAACATAACATAACATAACATAACATAACATAACATAACATAACATAACATAACATAACAAAACATAACATAACATAACATAACATAACATAACATAACATAACATAACATAACATTGGTTATTTTTAGTCGCAAATTGATAAAACTTTCACCAGTTAAAAAGTATTTGAACACAAGGTTGCCGAAAAAAAAATCTGTGTTTTTGAGAAAAAGAATTCTGATTTTCTGTGATTTCACCCAAAAATTCGGTGATGGATTCGTGTGAAACTGTTTCTTTGAATTCCATAGAAAATTCATGGTAAATTGGGTCTTTTTCACATTTTAGTTGGGCAAAATTAATTACCATTTCTAATCTAATCATTCTTTTCTAATTCAAAGTAAGAAATCTAAATTTCGATACTATCAAAAAGAAAATTATAATTTCGGAAATTCATTCAAAATTTAAAAATTCCGTGAAATCTGTGAATATTTCAAAATTATGTGTTCTGTGACACAGATTCTATAATGAAAATTGGATAAAAATTCTGTGAAATTACCTATTTTTTTGTGATTTTGGCAACCTTGTTTGCACATGATAATTTCTTAAATTGATTTTACCACCCGAGAAAAGTTGAATACGATAATCACTGTTTTTAGACAGATTGAAGATTCTTAAACAAATTTGCGAAACTCTTCAGTTTTATTCAACTACAAACATCCTCTTTATCTAGCTCTGCAGTAAAGTAAAGAAATCTTCCTTCATTATTGAAACAGCGTGAGGTAAAATTATGCAAAATTATATTGCATTTAATGAAACATTTCAAAGATGCAATGACTTTGCTTTAAAATAAGAAATCATTGAATAATGAAAACTAGAACCAGCATTTGATCCAGTAACAGTACTTTAACTGAAATACAGCTTCAAAATTTTAGTGTGGAATCTAATTTTTATTTGATTTTTTAATAAGATTTAAAAATGGTTCAAATTTGAGGAGTAGGCGTTGATCGTTTTGAAACAAACGCGTTTTTTGCGCTCTTCAAAATTTTCTAGAAAATTAATCTAATTCAGGTGGAAAGTGGTGGACAAAATTAGGAAAATTTACCAGCCAATCACGGGAACTGATGCGCATTTGATGCATCTGGTTTAATATGTGTTTGTAGTCCTCAGGTAGGTGTGTACTGAACTGCGAATACGAATTTATTTTCGTTGCTGACAGTGACAGGTTTTGATTTAATTAGAATATTCAGTGAAGAAATATAAAAATCTTTGGAAAAACAGTTAGTTGTTTAGTGTGATAATTATGATCCCGGGCAATGTGATCATCAGAGAAAACGTCTTTAATAGTGGAGAACGAAGTTTCTCAAATGAGTGAAGGGTTAAGTGAATTTTTGCAAGACGTTAAGGGCAGGAATATAAAAGCACTCCACTTTGACTGAATTTTGCTTTTCGGGTTATGCAGAGATGAAGGCTGAGGAAGAAATGACGCCCTGGCAAAGTGTTAAAGTAGTGCTCGATGGGGTCCCGAAAATGTGTGCTCAAATTTTCTTAAATGATTCCTGGAGAAAGATTTCAAAGATCAATGTTTTCAACGTGGCTTGAAGCTGACCCGACAGAAATATTCAGGTTTTATTTGGAAAAAGCTACTTGTGGAAACTGTTTTCTATGCCTGCTTTGTTATTTTTTTATGATGTATATTGCAATTGCACTTGAAAGTAGCATTTTAGCACATTTTAGTGTATTATATTGGATGGATTCTTGGTCCTTGGCATAAGAAATTTGCAGTTAGGTTTGATGCACATCGTTGCGTCGTGGGCCGCTTAAAAACTCCTGAAATCTTTAGTGGTATAATAATAAGTATCCTATAACTTTAGAGGTGTTGAGGTAAGTACAATGGGAATTTTTGATGGTGATAAGGTATTTAAGATGTAAAACATGATTAAAAATGTGTTAAAATTCTTTGATTATAAATAGCTTAACTCTATTATTGGGGATAAGAGGGTGGAATGGACAGGACATTGAATTATCGGAAGACTGATATACAATGGATTGTGGGTTCAAGACAGCCGGAGTATCTGGGCAAATTTGGAATTCTGATGAGGGTACTTAGGTACCTTTTCAGGATTCTTTATTTGTTTCAAACAGTTTGAAGGGACTAAGATGAGTCAAACCTGTCCCAAGCCAGTGGTAACGGACCTCTTGGTTGTAATGCAATTATTGTTGATGAGTTAAGCATGAACAATATTTGAATATGCGATCGAGACTTCCCGTACCGCCTCGGGTCGAGAGACCTATCAGCCACTGGTGGGTCAAACATACATACATACATACATACAGATTCAAAAATGGTTCAAATTTCAGCTAAACAAAATTTGTTAAATCATCAATAATATTTTGAATTAAATTATGTCAATTCTCTGGTAAACGGTGGATAATGTGCAACACGAGACCCCAAAGTGGTCATATCACCTCTTATTCACAACTCCTATCTCTACCTCCCCGCGGTGCCGGCTGGGGTGCGAGTAACCTAAGCGGAGATCGGGTACCCAACCCCGGTGGATGCTTTGGTCGCATGCAGACTGAGAAGGTGGCCGCACGCGTCTGTTCCCCAGGTCAGGGGCGGCTCAAACAGCGTCTGTCTTGCAGCAAGCGGCTGAATTTATGAAATGCGGCTCCCGCCAGCTAAGTCCAAGATGGCAGCCCCATCGCGGGATAGGGACTTTAGGCTAACAACCTACTGCTCCCGATTTGAAATTGTTACGGAATCCGAAAGAAATGACCGATCTGGAACTTTGGCGACGACTTTTAGCATGAAAACACGGACACGAATTGGAACTTGGAATGTTTTAACCCTTGCCCAACAAGGCAAACTGGAACAACTTGCTAGAGAGGCTAGCCGCCTCAAGCTTGAAATTCTGGGACTGAGCGAAGTCCGTTGGCCTAATACTGGAGAACACAAGACACAATCCGGGCAAGTCCTGCTTTACTCTGGCATACGAGGAGAACATGCTACTCGGGAACGAGGAGTTGGTTTCCTGTTAAGCCCGCAGGCCTACGCGGCCCTCATTAGATGGGAACCGATAAACGAAAGAATAATCGTAGCCAGATTCAGAACACGGGTTAGAAACTATAATGGTCCAGTGTTATGCGCCAACTGACGTTGCCGACTTGCAGGAGAAAGAGCAGTTTTACAGTCAACTGAACAGCGTGGTAGAGAGAATTCCGAAGGGTGACATTCAAATCCATTTGGGCGACTTCAACGCAAAGATTGGCTCTGACAATCAGGACCTTGAGCGCATCATGGGGCGCCATGGCCTAGGACAGATGAGTGAAAACGGAGAGCTGTTTGTAGAATTTTGTGGCAACAACAACATGGTGATAGGCGGATCGCTCTTCCCCCATCGACCAGCACATAAGGTCACTTGGGTATCCCGAGATGGCCGAACAGAAAATCAAATTGACCACATCTGCATCAGCCGAAAATGGAGAAGGAGCCTTCTTGATGTCCGCAACAAACGAAGCGCAGATATTGCATCTGACCATCACCTCGTACTTGGCGAGATACGACTGAGAGTTGCGCGTGTCCAACGGCGCGAGGAGAAAGTCGGGTGTCGATACGACGTCCGCCGGTTGGAGAATCCAGAGGTGAAAAGGGCATACGTTGAACAGCTAGAATCCCGAGCCTCGGAGCTGCCGACAGACGGAACAGTCGAAGAACAGTGGTGTGGAATCAAGAATGCCTTTATCACGACGAGCCATGGTACTCTCGGTAAAGTTTGTGGAAGAAGAAGTGAATGGATGTCGGATGAAACTTGGAGGATGGTCGATGATCGGAGAAAGGCGAAAGTCGGAATTGAGCAGGCATGTACCGGGTCAGCCAAAGCAGCCGCCCGCTTACGATATGCGGAGCTGGAAAAGGCAGTTAAACGAACTTGTAGACGAGAGCCTGGACAAACTCCCTAGCCGAAGAGGGGGAAAGAGCCGCCGCCAATGGAGATATCCGATTACTTTATGACATTTCTCGCCGCCTCAGTGGTGCAAGGACTAATGCAAGAATGCCGCTAAAAGACCGAGCAGGTCAGTTATTGACCGATCGAACAGATCAGCTCAAACGATGGACTGAGCACTTCGAATAACTCTTTCGAGTCACGAATAGCGATGGCCAACAGAATCTGCAGCTCGAAGCGCCAACAGTAAGTCGCATAAATGGCGTCAACTCGGAAGCGCCTTCGCTGGCTGAAATAGAAGCGGGAATCAAAAACATGAAATCCAACAATGCACCTGGGATCGATTGCATCCCTGCTGAAATGCTGAAAGCCGACCCTGCCCTATCAGCACAAATGTTGCACCGTCTTTTCGCTGACATCTGGGAAACTGCAACATTCCCGGCCGACTGGATGCAGGGTATCCTCGTAAAGGTCCCGAAGAAAGGAGACCTGACAGAGTGCGGTAACTGGCGAGGCATAACGTTGATCTGTACAACCCTCAAAGTACTCTGCAAAGTGATTCTGAACAGGATCCAGGAGGAAATAGACGCTACACTCCGACGGCAACAAGCTGGATTCCGATCTGGACGATCATGTGTGGACCACATCACTACGCTACGAATCATACTGGAACAAATCAACGAATTCCAGGACTCTCTTCTGCTGGTGTTCGTTGATTTCGAAAAAGCATTCGACCGACTTAACAATGAAAACATCTGGGCGGCTCTAAGGCAACGAGGGGTCCCAGAGAAACGAGTCCATCTCATCGAAGCACAGTACGAGGCATTTTCGTGCAAGGTCTTGCACGACGGTGTCTTGTCCGAACCAATCCCGGTAACTGCTGGAGTGAGACAAGGATTCTATCACCGCTACTTTTTCTAATCGTAATGGATGAGATTCTGATTGGATCGATTGACTGTGCACCGAACCGAGGATTACCGTGGAATCCTTCAACAATGGAGCAACTGAACGACCTTGACCTGGCTGACGATATTGTTTTGCTCGCCCAAACACAACCAGATATGCAGAGCAAACTCGACGACCTCACCGAAAGTTCCAAAGCAGCAGGTCTCAAAGTCAATGTCGGAAAGACCAAGTCGATGGAGATCAACACAGGAAATCCCTCCAGTTTCATGGTAGCTGGGCAACAAGTTGAGAAAGTGGAGTGCTTCCAGTATCTTGGTAGCCAGATAACGCCTGATGGTGGTACCAGAAAAGACATCGAAACACGGATCAGAAAGGCCCGATTTGCGTTTGCGAGTCTCCGAAACATCTGGCGGTCACGCCAGATCTCTCTACGAACAAAAATCCGAATCTTCAACTCAAACGTCAAATCCGTATTGCTGTACGGGTGCGAAACTTGGTGCACATATGCGGTAACGACGCGAAAACTGCAAGTATTTGTAAACCGCTGCCTGCGGAATATCATCCGCGCTTGGTGGCCTGGCAACTGGATCTCGAATGAGGAACTACATCGCCGGTGTCATCAAAAGGCGCTAGAAATCGAGATTCGGGAACGTAAGTGGAGATGGATTGGGCATACGCTGCGAAGAGATGAAGACGAGATTTGCAGAGAGGCGCTAGATTGGAATCCAGAAGGTCATCGAAGAAGAGGCAGACCCAGAAATTTGTGGCGGCGAAGCCTAGCCGCTGAAATCCGAACAGTCGACGAGAATCTTGACTGGGACCAGGTGAAGACGCTGGCTCCGGATCGTCAACAGTGGAGGTCTTTTACCACGGCCCTATGCACCGGAGGATCGGCGCGGGATCATTAAGTAAGTAAGTAATTCTCTGGTATTCATCTGGAGATAAAAAAAAACATTATTGATGTCATATGAAGATACGGAAAGTTGGCTCGATTTTTTTATAATGTGATGGCAAATAACTTAAGTTAAAAAAAAAACTTTTTGAAAATATTTTTGGTCTGAGTTTGTTTTACAAAACTATGTTATAAAATGTATGCTTCAAATAATGACCTTCAAAACTAAAAAAAAGTTGATTTCGATAAAATGTTACATTTAAAACCGATATTGAGAGTATTTTTGTACAAGTTTAATTACAGACTGTATTTAAACAAAGTTCTTTCTTGTTCATGCAAAATCATTTCATCTGGTCACTTTTTATTTCTGGTAACTCTATTTCCAGAAAATTTCTTGTGCGGATAATATTTCTGAAAATATAACGGATAATCTGACAGCCTATCTTTTTACTTTTCATGGAAAATGTATGCTCTGTTCGGGGCGTTATAACTATTTTTCAGCAATTCCTACAGCTTTTTCGTCTTTGGCAAAGTTATAGCTAAAAAATTTTCCAGTGAGCTCCATATATTGTTGTTTCATTTGCTCTGCGTGAGAAGAAAATATTGAAGTAAAACAAAAAAAGTGATATTCCAGAAACAAATTTTGACTTTTTTTCAATGCAAAAAGGTGCGTCAATCTCAATTGAAAACTAATGATGTTCGTTTTGACCAAAAAAGAAATTTTATTGACTACTAGCTATTGAAATCTTCAAATAGTTGCAAAACAGCACACCATCATAACTATTAAATTGAAAATTTATGTTACTTAACGCACTAAACATAATTTGGAGCTTCAAACTGCTAAAAGAATTCATTTCCAAAATATATTTGAGAATACTCAAGTTCTGATAATTTTCTTCGTTTGAAATTTTTTTCGAATTTCTTCTTAAAAATCTAATTTTTATTTGAAGTAGTTGATTACGAACTTAAACTTAAGATTCATCATCAGATCGGTAGAACATATGGATTGCAATTTATTTGCTATATTAGCGAATGAATTCGAATATTACTGAAAAATCTAAAAGTTGATCTCTTAATAAGATTCGCAGAGTTACTGACAAATTATTAGAAACGGGCAACATTCCTGAAGATTGGCGGGAAACAAGAACTGTACCAATTTTAAAAATGAATAAAGATCCATTGATTCCAACATCATATCGCCCTTTATCAATGATGTCGGTTCTATTAAAGGTCAACAATAATACAGTTAAAAATAAATTAGTAGACTACCTTAACGAAAACAAAATCATTCCGCAAACATCTTTCGGATGTAAGAAAACTACTTCAGCAGTCAACTGCATAAACGCGGTAGTATCCGAAATACAAGAAACAAAAAAAGACGGTGGAGTTATCATTGCCACTTTTCTAGATCTCACTAAAGCTTTCGATAACGTTAACGCCATTCCAAATCAACACGATAACGTTAATATAGAAACGTTTCTAGGAATACTTGAGAACGAAAACATACCAGATCAAATTACAAACTGGATCTACCACTATTTAAAAACTAGAACCACTATTTTGACACTCCAAAAAGGAGAAAAAATAATTAATAAAACGAACAAGGGTCTACCCCAAGGATGTCCCTTGAGCCGCATATTATTTAACATATACACGAAGAAATTACATAATCTGATGAGAAATGATATCTTGAACTGTATCACACTGTATGATTTCACAATATTAGTTAGAGCAATAAATGCAACAATAGCAGCTAGAAATACAAACACTATACTCAACAAATTAATACAGGCGTTCAAAGATTTAAATTTAGAAATTAATCCATCCAAATCAGCTTCCATTACATTTACAAATAAAATTCCACCGACAATCAATATAAAAATAGAACAACAAGTAGTAGAACTAGTACAAAATCGCAGATTTCTAGGTATAATATTAGATCATAAACTCAAATTTAAAACCCATATTCAAGAAACAATAATTAGAGCAAAACGCAAAATTAACATTTTAAAAATGATTAGTAGAAGAAAAAGTGGAGCTCACCCAGCACAAATGTTGCAAATAACAAAAGCTTTGATCAAATCTATATTAGACTACGGAATAACTGTGTTTGCAGCCACCGCGAAGACTAATTTCCAAAGACTAGAACCAGTCTTACTCTTAGCACTTAGACTTTCAACGAGATTATTACATACAACTCCAAATCATGTAGTTTTCCAACAAACAGGAGTAGAGTGTCCTTCCCGGGATTTCCCGGTCGGGAATTCCCGGGAATTTGAAAAATTCGGGAATTCCCGAATCCCGGGAAACGCTTAAAAAATCCCGGGAATTCCCGAAGCCAGTAAAATGTGCTAAAGTACTACAAATTTACACCATCTAAATTAGAAAAAATGAATTAGATTGATGGAGGAAAATGAAAGTTCTACCACTGACCATGCTGACTGGACACTCGATTTCGGTTAGATGATTTTTCCAACAGTACGCAATATCGATTCTAGAGTGCGCATTGATTGATTTGAAGAAATGCCATCCCAGTTAGAAAGTGGCACCCAACTTTAAAAAATATAGGCAAAAATAGGCAATTTCTACGATTATACCGGGCTAAACAGTTACATTTTTCCTACAGGGCTTATTTTGTCAAATTTTGCAGGTTCACAATACCGACGGTAGGTGGACCTGCAAAATTTGACAACAACTTTAGCCAGAAAATGGTCGAATTTTTGTTCTAAGTGTCATGTGAGTGTGATCAGTGGTTCTACCTTGATGGCTTAGTTTTAAATATTTTTTTCTTAAATATGGTTAATACATTAAATTTGATTGAAAAACGACAAAGGGACTCTAAAACCAAATAGTTCCAATAAACGCTACAGTAAGAATCTGTATGTTCTATTTTGCAATACTCATCTGTATGTTCTATTTTGCAAAATCATCAGAAAGAATGACATATTGTTAAACAAATGGACAATTATCTAAAAATTTACGATACTTGATGAATAACCTCAAGTCTAGCTAACCAACTTCTATCGATAGGGAGAAATCTTTCTCAAATTTTTGCAGCTAGAATCAGACCAGTTTGTTGGTTAAAGTACTTTGTTTTTGGGTCTTTGGTTTGTTTCTTGAATTTTCTAGGCATTAAAACAGGTTGAAAGGTTCTGCAATACTAGGTATTAAATTAAAATTTAAAATTACCATATTGATAAGAATTCGTATGCAGTAGAGGGTTAAGATCTTCATGTTGAAATCTTCATTTTCGATTTTTCCCGGGATCCCGGGAATTCCCGGGAAAAGGATCGTAAGATTTCCCGATTCCCGGGAACGCTAAAATCGTCGGGAAATGGACACTCTAAACAGGAGAAATTCCGCTTAAACTGAGAGCGGAGTGGCAAGCATCTAAAGAAATAACAAAAATTTTATATTATAGAAATAATCCTTTCATAGAACATCTCTCAGATCTGATGTTGCCAAATACAACATATAAACACTATAGGGGATTTTTTTTTATTATCTGACAATTTGCGCCGGGGGTCTTCAGATTTTCCCCAAAATTGAAAATTTGGTTCATTTTTGCGACTTAAAAACACATGTATTTTTTCAGATTTCTAACATTTTTATTTTTTGAGTTAGCTTCGGTTAGATTTTTTTGTTAATAAAAAATAACCATTTTTCAAAGCTACATAACTCTGTTATTTTTCAACGGAAATTATAAAATAGCACATCAAAATGCATTGAAATTATCAGCTTTCCAAATAAAATAGCTGGAAAAAAATAAATAAAGACCTTCAACATGAAAAGTTGTAAATAAACTTTAAATTGTGTCTAAAAGTACCGGCTGCACCACCGAATATTTTGCAAAAAATACCATTGAATAGCTCAATTTATGATGCAACTTTCATCTGAAGACACCAAAGTGGGCCATCAACTCCTTGAAGAGTTATGAAAGAAATAATGGCAACAAATCTCTTTTTTTGCATCGAAAACAAACAATGGTCGAACAATTGCACTAATATATGGAGTGAGCGCGTACTTCTAACAACATGGAAATAAAAGAACTTTTCAAAGCAGGTAAAAAACACTATTTTTTGTGCTTTGTAGACTGCCCCTACTCGCATAACAGTCCCATATGTATTTTCGTCATTTTAGCTCAACATAGGGATTCAAAATAAAACACTAAAAAAAGAGGTTTTGTTCTACAAGTTTCGAAAAAAATATCAATTCGTGGCTGTCCTATATGGAATATACTCGAATAACAGTTCCATGAAATACCACGGATTTGGTTACTTTTCAATGCTTCTTTCGGCGATATAGTCTTTGATTTATTCCTTTGAATCATTTAAAACAAATTTAACTCACTTGATGTCGAATGATGCACACGAGTTTTAGAAGGCAGGTCTGACTTCCTTAGGAATGACTTCCTGAGCGAAAAACTATCGGATGCAATCAAAAATCGTAAAAAGATTCAACTTACAATGTGGAATTTACGATATTTTGTATGTTTCTTTTTCTGACAATTGCATTTAGAAGTTCAAAAATGATCAAATTTAAGTCTTAGAAAGTAGAGAAAAAAATATTCTGGATGGGACTGTTATGCGAGTAGATTTGAAAAAGGTTTCAAATATGGTCGATTAACAGTCCCATAATGAATAAAAGTGGTGCTCTCGACCTTACCAATAACTTAATTTCGAAAATATCAGGTCTTACGATATATTATGACAACCCAGAAACGATTTTCATTTATGCCGGAAGTGGTGATCACAATTTAAGGATGTAATCCAAAACAGGAAAAGCTGATTTTCTCGCTTGCTTGTTTTTGCACATGGGACTGTTATGAAAGTAGGGGCGGTAGGGTGTTGCAGCTAAACTGACTTCATGTTATATCCAAAAATCTAATAACGTATTCGTTTATACCCAGTTTTGCACCAGGTCACAACAAGTTTTGCAAATTTTGCTGTCATTTTTAGAAGTTTATGCGCTCAGTTTTGCATCCGTAATTCCCCAGATTTGATTTAAAATGGACGGTGGAACACTGAAAATTCGTTTGATCGAGGTAGCAAAACACTGACGACAAATTATGTTCGTTCTAGTATGGTAAACCTCAAAACTGGGCGAATGGAGAAAACGAATACGGTAAAAGTATCATATTTTCAATGTCATATTATCTACAATGGGAATGATGCTGTTTACAGCCTGGGCTGGCCATACTGAGCTCTTCGATTATTTCTACATTTGTGCCACACTCTTTGTTAATGATCAATGGGAAAGGATTTTGGTTTCCAGTGCTTAGCTCCCGATATAAAAATTATGTAAAGCACGTCTACACAGTAAACGAAAATTACCGAGTTCGGTAATTTTTTTACCGAAATCCTAACATGTGTAAATCGGTAAACTGTTCGAACATCGGTAAATAAAGAATCGATTTACCGATGTTCGTTTATTTTTCACCGAAAAAATTACCGAACAGTTTACCGATTTACACATGTTAGGATTTCGGTAAAAAAATTACCGAACTCGGTAATTTTCGTTTACTGTGTATATTTCATTTTTTTAATCACATTTTTGTGATCCCAAACACAGGGACTGAACCTTCTACTATTGGCATTGATTATGCTTCACAATGATCTTTGATCGAAAAGTTAATAAGTTATATAGCATAAGACCAAGTTGTAAAAGCAACATTTCCATTATTTGTTGTATCACATTAACAATACGAAACTAAGAATTTTGGTTAAAATTTTAAGTCAGTTATGCTGCAAATACTTTACAAAGCACGAAAAATTAGTGCTTTTTACCTGCTTTGGTAAGCTCTTTTGTTTCTATGTTGTTAGAAGTGCCCTCTAACTTCATATGTGTGTGCAGTTGTTCGACCATTGTTTGTTTTCGTCGCAAAAAAGAAGATTTATCGTCATTATTTCTTTCATAACTCTTCAAGGAGTTGATGGCCCACTTTGGTGTCTTCAGATGAAAGTTGCATCATAAATTGAGCTATTCAATGGTATTTTTTGCAAAATATTCGGTGGTGCAGCCGGTACTTTTAGACGCCATTTAAAGTTTATTTACAACTTTTCATGTTGAAGGTCTTTATTTATTTTTTTCCAGCTATTTTATTTGGAAAGCTGATAATTTCAATGCATTTTGATGTGCTATTTTATAATTTCCGTTGAAAAATAACAGAGTTATGTAGCTTTGAAAAATGGTTATTTTTTATTAACAAAAAAAATCTAACCGAAGCTAACTCAAAAAATAAAAATGTTAGAAATCTGAAAAAATTCATGTGTTTTTAAGTCGCAAAAATGAACCAAATTTTCAATTTTGGGGAAAATCTGAAGACCCCCGGCGCAAACCCGTCAGATAATAAAAAAAAATCCCCTATAGTTACCTTTTAAAAGTAGCATCAGAGAACAGTTATCTTTTCAGACAGTGGGCCTTTGAAGTAAAAGAAACAACTAGCAATAAATTAATAATTGAAAATAAAATAGAAAATATCACTTAAAAGGATTCATCGAAAGAAAAACAGAAAATTATGATAACAGACTAAACAATTATAAATATAAAAACCAATATAAAGTTTTCACTGATGGCTCCATAATAGAGGAAAAGGAAGGCTACGGATACTACGATCCTCATGAAAAGATGTCCAATAGCGGTCGACTTAAGCCAGAATACACTATCATGAATGCGGAATTTATCTGAGGCGATTGCCAAATATAAAAATTTCTTACATAGTTCCACAATCCAAGAAAATTGCCCTCTTATTTTTAAAAAAATTGAATTTGATTAAGGAAAATTTAATTTTGTATAAATGTAAATATGAAAATTAAATTGCTGTAGAAAATATCTCCAATAGAGTCTTGAAAACCTCGGAAAGCTAACGTGAGATTACTAAAAGAGAGATTATAAGATTTAGATGAAGTTTTAGCTGTAAGTAATTTCTTTTATTGATCAGTAAAGCATCGATAGTTTTGTTTGAGAAATAAATTATGATTTTATATTGGGATCAAGATCTCTACAATCATTTTAAAGTAAATTTGAAAATTTTACCAGAAAACAGAAGAAGCGTAGGAGTGTTTATTATAGAATACTTAAACCGTTACACTAGTCAAAAGTGTCTCCTGTTCATATCCTTTCACCCAACCTCCCAACCCTAAATTGTTTTGCTAGGATGCAGAGGTGACCTCGGTCCTAGAGCGTAAAATTTTTCTTTCATCCTTTTCTCATTTTTCCGAACCTTTCTATTGACTACTAGGGCGTGGCCGGCGCCGTTATTGATGTTTAAAGAGAGAGCATCAGTTTTGGGCATTGTGAATGTTCTGCCAATCCCAGGCACCATTTGTTTGACCTATGATCAAAATTGATGGCCTCGGTCAATCACGGAGTAGCAACCATTGGCGATGTGGAACTTGTTCTACTGAGCCACTCCTGCGATCGTGGAATTTGAAGTGCTCATAATAAGAATTGTTGAACAAAAAATTGCAAGAAGCTTTTTAAGGATTGGTTAAAATAAAGGAGAAGCGTTTCAGGTTCTACGATTTAAGGTGGATGTGAGTAGGCAATCAAGCTAAGCTTAGCTAAGCTATATTAGCGAATGAATTCGAATATTGTTGAAAAACTTTCACAAGTGTTTGAAAAAACTTATCTTGTGTTATCTAAATGTCTGTTTTTTCAGGAATATCTTCAAAAAATTGTGAAACGGAACATATTTGGATAATGTTCATCTTATCAAGGAATCATTGTAAATATAAATGTTACAATTTCTGAAAGATTTTTTTCTATCAAACGTACTAAATATTTCAACGGGTATTAATAGCTTTGAAAATGCTCAATCGGGTACTTAAATAATTACGGTTTGTTTCGTCGAAGAACTCAAGGAAGAAGCAGCAATGAGTATTTTTGCATGGGAAGAAAGAAGAGCTTTTCTCAGTTAATTTTCACCAAAAATTGAAATATTTTGTCTGTGACCCCTCATACAATTGTTATCGAAAATTTTCTATTTTAAATATACAAAAATAATTTGATAAAAAACATCTTCTTATCTTAAAAACTGAAAATCGGCTGGCAAATCCAGTCAGCAGTCTGGGAGGGTTCAATTTAAACATCTGAAATTAAAAGAATCATCTGAAATCGTTTGAATCCTTATTGAACAACTTATTGAATAACTTATTGAATAACTTATTACCTATAAATATTCTGATTAGGAAAAGATTGGAGGGAATTTCAATAAACAAACTTAAGGATTGAGAAAAAAACTTTATACTTGGAACCGTTTTAACATCTTTGTGATAACGCTTATCGTGATGCGATCTGTTGTTTAAATTTTTGTCTTTATTTACGCTTTAGGATAATTAAACAAATCGTTATTCAAAAGTACACAACTCATAAAAATATTATGCTCGATCTCAAACGTTTTGGTTACCCTGGAATGCGCCTAAAAGTAGACAAGCTGTGATTCACCAGATTTTTGAATGCTGTAAAATCTTTCCAAGCGTTTTTATTTTTTACTAGCTGACCCGGTGTGCTTTGCTACACCTTTCAAAATCAAATGATTTTTCCAAAAATTATTCAAATTTTTATTGTTTTATTGGCATTATTTTAAATCAAATTATAACATAATTTATAAGCAACCGCTATAAAATGAGAGCTGCAGCTGGAGTTTCAAATTGCAACACAAAGATAACCTTAACCAAATATTCTAAATCTTGCTCTATAAATTTGTGTTAAAGATCTGATAATTTGAATCTGTCTGGAGGGTCTCAAATTAATCGTACGCAAACAATCTAACTTATAAAATATGGTTGTTTTTTCTTGATATGTTCTGGATTTATGTTGAAAAACTGATAAGAGAGCCCCTCCCCTGTCCTTCCTTTAATCTCCTGTTTAATGAAGGTCGGTGAAGGTCTAATAATCATACCTATGTTTTGTTCCCAAAAATCCTCTTATCTCAAATATAGTTCCATTGGTTGATAAGTTTTTAAGCTTTACAACAAAATTTATATGGAGCCTCCTCCTTTCTTCCCCTCTCTACACTGTAAAGCGTAAAGATCGATACAATCGTAGAAACACATCTCGTAACCAAGTACCTTTCCATGCCATATTTGTTCCCATTTGTTGGCTTCGTTAGCATAAATTGAGAACTTATGCTAACACTATTGTATTGGGCTCAACTCACTCCCCCTATGTGCCTACTCACTGAAAGGAGGATGGTGTGTCAGATAATCATAGAACCATACCAAAATGATTTTCCATGTTAAGTTTTGTTCATTTCTCGGATTTTGTAAAAAAAAGTTTAATGTTAGCCTCCTCTTCCCTTCCTATATTCCCAATTCTATCATCCTACTGCAAGAAAGGAATTGTTTCACAAAGAAAAAGTATTTTTCGTACTAAAATACTTGTTGATGCCAAATTTGGTTTCATTTGCTCGATAAATTCTCGAGTTATGCAAAAAAATTATATGGAAGCTCCCCTTCCCTCTTTATATCTTTCCGCTGAAAACAGGTGGGGCTTCAATTTATGATAGAAACATTTCTCGTATCCAAATACCCTCGTATGCCAAATATCGTTCAATTTGCTCGATCAACTCTCCCATTATACTGAAAATTGTAAGGGATACCGTTATTCCCTCTTTTCATCCACCTCTTTGAAGGAGTGAGGGATACCAAATATTTATAGAAGCATTTCTCGTACCCAAATATCGTTCCATGCCAAATTTGGTTCCATTTGCTGATTTAGTTTTTTAGTTATGCTGTAAAAATCGTTTGAAACTCCCCTCCCTCTTTCCTTTCTCCCCGCTGGAAGAAGGAAGGGGTCTCAAACAATCATTAGAACATGTCACGTTCCCAAATACCCGCCCATGCCAAATTTGGTTCCATTTGCTTAATTAGTTTTTGAGTTATGTCAAAAATTATAAGAGAGGCCCTCCCCTCTTTATATCTCCTCACTGGAAAGAGGGAAGGGTCTCAAATAATCATAGAAATATTTTTCGTATCCAAATACCCTTCCATGCCAAATTTGGTTCCATTTGCTTTATTAGTTTTTGAGTTATGTAAAAAATTATGAAAGAGGCCCCCTTCCTCTTTCTACTGGAAAGAGGGAGGGGTCTCAAATTATCATTGAAATATTTTTTGTATCCAAATACCTTCCCGTGTCAAATTTGGTTCAAATATCTTGATTAGTTTTCGAGTTATATGAAAAATTGTTAGGTAGCCCCCCTCCTCTCTTCCTATCACCCCACTGAGAAGAGGGAGGGGTACCTTATATTCATAGAAATATTCCTCGTAACCAAATACCACCCCATGCCAATTTTTATACCATTTGCTTGATGGGTGCTCGAGTTATGCAAAAAATTGTCTATTGTTTGAAGGGCCCCTCCCTCCCTTATTGAGAGAGGGAGGGGTCTCAAACCATAATAGGAACCTTTCCCTGCCTCCAATACCCCCACCTGCCAAGTTTCACGCAAATCGGTTCAGTAGTTTCCGAGTCTATAGGGAACAGACAGACAGAAATTCATTTTTATATATATAGACTAGCAGACCCGGTAAACTTCGTCTTACCATGTGAAACTTGGCGTCCATTTTTCATTTTTTTCTTCGCTGTTTGACTTTAAAAAAGCATCAAATCTTGATTGTTAATCGTCTCGCTTTCGTGAACATGTCCTAGTTTTTCTACATATTCTTCTTTTCCGTTTACTCGAATTGTCCCTCTTAAATCTATTGGAATCAAACCTAAGAATTTTAACTCAATTCTACGGGTCTTTGCATAAATTATCAAAACATAACCTTCAGTGAATCTTACGTGCATCTTACATGAATACTTTTCATTTACTTTTCTTTGATTTGTATGCTTTGAATATTCCCGAATGGTATCAGGTATCAGCTTTCCGTTGCAAATTTGATTTTTTCAGCACTCAACCTAACCATCAAACTTGGCAAGACTCATGCTAAAAAAATCCACTTTTTGTAACTTGCTCCATTAATAACTATATGTTGAAAATATCTATGTTTCATTTATTGAATACTATTTAGTTGATTTACTCCGCTTTGCTCGAGTTCACTTTAAGGTTGAAATCAAAATCAAAAGTTTTTCAATAATTGAAATTTATTGCATATGATACTTTATGGAAAAAGAATTTTAAATTTTGGGACCATTTTTGGAGTATTTGCCCAATATTCTACCTATCGCAGCACTTTCAGCTCCCGAGTAACTTTGGATGGTATATTTTTTAAAACTGCAGAAATGAAAAAACATTAGAGGTGATTCTTTACTGACCATTTTCAAGCAGCAGTGGAAATTAATATCCATATGTTCATCAAAACCATGTCCAAAAAAAAAGTTCGCCGTTTTATTATTTGTTTAAGCAAAAAAATTCTTTATACATTTACCCAATTTATCAAGAAAACGATCAGTTTTGAATGGGGGAAAAAGTGTTTAGATTATTTACTTAAACCGAATTACAGCATTTTTATTTGGATTTTTATCCCAATGGACATATCTGCCAATTTAAACCATTGTTTTTAAAGATTCTTACTGAAGCATTGGGGTGTTCTGATTTTAAAATTTCCTGAACAGTGTTGGAGGTGATCTGCTATTTTATTTAAGATCATGTGATATTTTCAAGATTCAATAAAGTTTGATTGAAATGCAACCTGCAAATTAACCCTGCAAAACCTGCAATTTAAAAATTAAAAAGACCGAAAAGAGGTAACCTGTTAAGGCTACGATGACTTCATGAGTTCATTCGTTTTCTCTGGAAATTTTCATGTAAATATACCTCGAAATCTTTGAAAACATTAAAGTGTCTTTCGGCTATCATCACAGCTCAACTTTCATATTCCTTCAAAAAGAAATATCTTAGTATACATTTGTCCCATTTATTGACGCAAGTGGAAACACTTTACTCTTTTTTAGATGCGTCAGTGTAAAGACTTCAAAATGAATTAAATTCTTGTTCCTGTTTGTCTTTTTAATCAACTTTTATTGATATATCTGCAGTTTTTCTCCAAAATGAAATAATGCTTGGTACTTCAATTTCACTGAATACTGTTTTACCATATGACCTTCATTTACAAAGACATTTAAAAATTTTGAATATCCGCTTCAGATTTAACACTCGGGATACCCTTTCTGACCTTCTGGAAAAAAAATTCTTGAAAGGTATATCTTTAATGGCTGAAAGGCGCATTGCCACTTGCTTCACCGTGTGAAATGACAGGAAAGAATGTTATTTTCGGCAGGTTATAATTAAAAAATTATCAGAAAAAAATTCTGCTTCTCCTATCAAAAAATAATGTTTCTGGAATATCAATCACAAAAAAGCGGTTCTAAATTCTTGTCATTGTAGTCAAAATATAGTAAACAAAAACACACGTTTAATTTAAGTACGTACAAACAGTGAACCTGTAAACAGTTTTTCGGTGAATGATTTGACAAAAAAGTTGAGTTTTTTTAGTCCGATTTTTGTTTGGGCTCAACCATTTATAGATGAAGAAATAATGTATACCTTTTTTTTTGTAAATGTTGAACGTTTGCACTTGTTCTAAATAAAAGCCTCTAATGTATGTTTTAACTGAAAATTCTTCTTATTTTATTGATAACTTTCACTAAAGCTTGCATAAAATCAAAAAAAATCTATGCATTAGACCTTCATAAACTTCAATCGTGTATAATCCATTTTGAAGGACAGGCTCTTGTTCAGTTCAAGTGTGTGTCTTCAACGGATTTTGTTGTTGTTCGGTAAATTGTAAGCACTTCATATATCTTCAGTTGAGCACAGTTGTACATGTTCGAAAAATGATTCTAGGGGTATTGGATAATAAAATTGTTTGTAAATTTTCCCACTTTCATTATTTTAAATGTCCGCAAAGAGTCGTACCATTATTTTATATGTATCAGTACTAAATTCATATTTTTCAGACAACAATTTCTTCTGAACTAAAAATAATTTCATTTTTTTTAATCGTTTAAATGGTTTTGATTTGATCGGTAAAATATCAATCTGGGCGTCATGCATTACCATGTGCTGTACAAATGATGTAGGAATCGTGTAGATAAAATCACATCTAGGCTTCATATCGCCACCACATGCATTGAAATTATGCTTGGTTTAGAAATGCGCGCCCAAATATTTCAACTAATCAGTATGCTATGCCTTCGTTACTATCCTTTCTCGACGTTTGCTGGCGACGCCTCAACCATGGAGATGAAAAACAAACCGCCCGCCCGGCGCCCAATGGAAAGAAAATCTCGAAAAAAATTGAAGGCCATGACTTTAATTTGATTCAAAAAACTACAAATTTAATTATTACGGACAATTGATGCCACTTTTTGTTATTTTTATTCAATATAAACCGATTCGCATGCCTACAGAATATTCCAAAAATAATTTCATTCGAATCGTTTGGGCCATTTCGGAGGAGTAGTACTACAAACACCGTTACAAGAGAATTTTATATAATAGATTTGCTCCAAAATATTGATTATTTGAGTATGAATAAAAAAAATTCAAAGAAATACATTGCTATTCCTTTGCACTGAAATAATTTTACAGGTTAAAATTTAAAAATATGGGTACGAATCTTTAAAAAATCAAAGAATTGGGTTCTCACCGACCAAATAATTTGATTTTACTAAAATATGACTCCGAAAAACTTTTATTTTCCATTTGTGAAAAATTTAGAGAAACTTTTTTTTTCTTTTTTTAAACAACTTCTATAAACACACCGTGAGTTTCCATCAACCATATGGTTGAGTGAGCAAATAAGTTGCATTCCGGAAATTTGTACCAAAAGTTTTATCTTAAAATTGAGATATTTAAAACAAAAAAAATATAGAAAAACAAAAACGTTTAATGCTGAAAATTCGATTTTTTTTAACTTAAAGCTCTTGTTATACTTCACTGGGCATTATAGTCGAAATTAATTAACTATTTACCTATATTACATTATACGCTGCTAAAAAAATAACTTTTTGCTCCCATATGTTTATTTGTTGCCTTTTGGGTCACCAAGCATCAGTGTAAAATTTTAGATGATTTGATTGTTTCCTGAGTTAGCGCAAAGTGTTTCAATTTTGTATGGAAATTTGTATGGAAGAAGAAATTTTTGCACATTAAATCATCCAGAAAATTCAAACAAGCTTGAAATTAAATTGGTCTTCTATTTTTAGTTTTGACTATTCTTATCTAAGCTTTATTTTAAGCAAACATGAAAAACAGCTAAGCAGTTAATGAAAAAAGCTATAACCATTTCAAAATGAAAAATCTGAATCCATTGAAAAGTATTTATAAATTGTAGACTTTGCTTGCTTGAGCTTTTAATAACTTGATGAAATGTTTCTACAAAGATTATATAAATCAATAAATCTCCTGTCTATGTAGTAGATTTGGTAGATTTTTAATCTCATCCTACGGTTACACAGCTTTGAAAGCTAGAAGTCAAAAACGCAAAAATTTTAAAAAAATCTTGAAATATTTTTTTTTTAGAAACTCGAATATCTGTTTTGGGGTACAAATTCTAGAACTTGTGCTTCTTCTACATGAATTATACTGCAAGAATCATGGATTATTTTTCATTCAAAGTTATATTTTTTGGAATCTTCTGCACATCTCTGGCGATTTTTGAGTGAAAAATTTTGTTTACCCATACAAAATTACATAAAATTTTTACTTTTTTTGCTATTTCTGGCAGCCAATACAACCAAAATAAGTAATGATAGGTGCAAAAAGTTAATAATTTGAAATTTCCTTACATAGCTTGCAGCAGTTCAATATGCTGTGCAAAGAAGTCGGTTGATTCTTAAACATCCTCCTGATAGTTTTTTTATCAACTTATCTGGAAATTTTATTTAAAAAAAGAGTCCTTTAAAATAAAAAAAATAATCTGATGTCAAATCAAAACTTTTTTACTCAATCTTCTAAATACCAACACCATTTGCTCATAAAGTCAATTTGAGGTTGAATATCAACCTGAATACCGACCTGTGAAGTTTAGAGCTTCAAATATTTTTCATTTAAAAGTCAATATATAATCAATTCCAAGCATCAGCTAATCGCTATGTCGAAAAAAATTGAATTTAAAATTCAAATTGTAATTGAAATTGAAATAGAAATTTAAAATTTTGTCTCTCAACCACTTCTTGCCCTGTTTTTTTTTTAAATTTCTGCTGTCGTACTTCTATGTAAATCATCATTTTTGACTTTTCCTCCTAGTTGATTTTAATAAGAAACTAAACACCTTTAATAAAGTTCCATGCTCTAGCATTTTTCTTATTTTGCACACTCGAAAGCTCGAAACTGTTTCCCAGCCAAACTTCTTCAACAGACAAATCCAATATTTTCCGCCTGAGTAACAAACGTCCGGCCAGCTAGCGAGCAAGAGCTTTATTATTCGCCGCCAGTAATCGCCATTCATCAGGAGGACCTTGCTTGCGCTTGCCATCCCATTTTCTCCATCATTCAACAATAACGACAGCTTAATCCTTTCCCTTTGAACTGTCAATTAAATGGCAGAAATGGGAAAAAGCGTTTCCTACTTTTTTGTGGGTGGAGGTGAGGGAAGGGCGTTTTCATTCGTTCGGAAATCGGATGAACTGAGTTTAAAGCGAGTAAAGCAGTTGCAGAGCTTCTCGAATCTTTCATCCAGGTTCCCTATTTCAGTTACTAACGCTTGAAAGCAAATCAAAGTTTCGCTTTCATCTGGCCCTGAGGGAGCTGAACCAAAGCCGGGGAGAAATTCGATTTTCCATTTTCGGTGTCGGTGATTTTTTTTTCACCTATTCGATTTGCCCATAATCCAAACGCAAAGAAGCTGTTTTATTGAATGATGGAAGTTAAAATCAATCCACAAGCAAACGGGATGATTCTGGGACGACCTCTGCCTGGAGCGGGGAAAACATCATTCGGAGTTTGCTCTTCTCCCACACCAGTTTTTCAACAAAATAGGTCTCTGTGCTCTAACGCGACAGGTCTTTGCGTTCGTTCCATTATGCTGCTGGTAAATTGCATTTCATTGAGGTGATCATTTTTGTATGTTTCCCTTTATCATCCGATTTTGAAGGAAGCTTGAACGGTCCCTTTCAAAGATCGAATTTAAGCTGATGGCATGAGTTTACTGAGGATTGTAATTTAACTTTTTTTGAATTCGGCGTTTGGTTTTATGATTTTGCAGACGATGTATCAGAAAGGATACTTATGGCATCCAAAATAAGAGTTCCATTCAAAAAAAAAAAAAAAATTAAGAGTGACGAAAAAAACGCACCTGAGACTTAAGCATTTTTGCTTGGTACCTACATAATGAATTCATTGTTCCTAAAGTGTTATTGAAGTTTTCGAATTTACCTTGATACTCGCTTGCTAATCGAAAGCTGTAATGACCAGAGAATGCGTCCAATAAAGGATTGATAGATCTTGTATCAACCCTTGAAATATCGATCTTTTAAATTCCGATTTTGTTTTTTTTTGTATCGATTGTTTAGCCTGGAAAAAAACGACGAGATCTGTTTTATTTTGATAAGATCTTCCGTATTTTTTCCGTTGAACATTTTGAGAATCGATTTCCTTCCTACCATCGTCCTCTGTTTGACATTTTGCGCAAGTATGTTCTGCAGATTTCAATATACTGAGTAAACCTTGGATTAATTTTTAAAAAAACAGCTTCCTATTTGAGAGACGGAAAAGATCGATCTATCGAAAATCGAAACCTCAGATACGATTTTTTTGATGCATCGATGTAATAACCGCTTATATAAATTGATCTAGGGGAGTAGCGAGTTTGAGCAGCGAATTCGAGTAGCGAGTTTGAGCAGCGAATTCAAGTAGCGAATTTGAGTAGCGAATTTGAGTAGCGAGTTTGAGTAGGGAATTTGAGTAGCGAATTGGAGTAGCGAATTTGAGTAGCGAATTTGAGTAGCGAATTTGAGTAACGAATTTGAGTAGCGAATTTGAGTAGCGAATTTGAGTAGCGAATTTGAGTAGCGAGTTTGAGTAGCGAATTTGAGTAGCGAATTTGAGTAGCGAGTTTGAGTAGCGAGTTTAAGTAGCGAATTTGAGTAGCGAGTTTGAGTAGCGAATTTGAGTAGCGAGTTTGATATTTTAAGCTAAGTAGTCAACGCTACAAGAAGGACGGGTTTGACAGAGGCTCTGAAAATTTCAAGAGTTTTTAGGAACAATCGTATGGGTGTAGAGAAAAAATAATACCCAATTCCCGAAACGAGCGAACTGCAGAAATTTCCGATCAAATGTTTTCCCAAACTGCTCTGTGGACCTAGGATACCAAGCGAAGGGAATGGACTGCTGAACCAACGATATTTTCCACAAGGACTGATGGAAGAATTTGGTGTGATCGGCCCTTGATTATTCTTACCAGTTAGGTTCCCGATTCCTGACTCGGATGGTTTCCCTGCAGGAATGCTCTTCATTTGAAAACCTGATACTATCAGCCTGAGCTAAGTATTTTTTTTTAATTTTAAGTCTTTGAGTAAGGTTAGAATTTGATAAATCACAGTTCCTAAATTGTGATACAACTTTAGCTTCTATTGTAAAACTTTGACTTCATTTTCGTCGGGTTTATCGGTTTGATTTAATCGTTTAGTTATGTTTCTGATTATCGATCGTTATATTTGTTATATGCAGTTACATACATATATTGTTAATCTACATCACTTTTTTCTGTCACGAAATTGACTTTGAAAAAACCACAGAATTCATCGGCGTTAAAGTGCAATTTCGGAAGTTAAAAATTTGCAAAAAGATGCAGTTTTGAATGGAATTCCAATTTTAGTAGGATCATAAATCCTGGATTCCATAATTTTGAAATTTGGCTAAACCTTTAATGGATAATTAACTTTTTTGGTAACACAGTAGTAATATTTCATAAACTAAAATAAGTTTTGACAAAATTTTGAAATGGACTTATCTGATATACACTATTTGGTCGGGATTTGACCAGATCGAACTGAATGCCATCAGGATTTTTTCGTGGAACTTGAACTTAACGTGCAAATATTTTCATCAAGAGGCTTAATCCTTAATGTTTATGAACCAAAATCGATAGTTTTTAATTCAAGCAATTCATTTCAGTCAAACATTCTCGCTTTTTGGATCTAGAAAAGGGATTGTATAAGATTCATTTTCGGTTGTTTTAAAATTTTCTCATGGCGCTCAGTTCGGTCTGGTCGAAGCCCGGCCATTTTATGTTTGGATTAAATTAAGTATATTGAAGATTAAAGAAAAGAAAGACAGTCGCCATCGTTTTATTAATAGATTTTTTTTCATTGAAAGCATTTTTTTCTTCAATTTAATTCTTCAATCATGGAAGTTAATGTATAAAAACATTATGCATTTTTAAACTTTTGAGTGTCGTTAGGGAAGAACAATAGCGTAGTACAATATATAGTATTTGGTTTTTCACATCATTACACTAGTCAAAAGTGTATCCTGCTCATGTCCTTTTCTCCCAAACCTCCAACTTAAAATTATTTTGCCAGGATGCAGAGGTAACCTCGGTCCTAAAGCACAAAATTGAACTTTCATCCCTTTCTACCTTTTCCAATCTATCCATTGACTACTAGGACGTGGCCGGCGCCGTTATTGATGTTTAAAGAAGGGCATCTGTTTTGTGCATTGAGGATGAGCTGCTAATCCCAAGCACCATTCTTATGACCTTTGAGCAAAACTGATGGCCTCGGTCAATCACGGAGTAGCAACCATTGGCGACGTGGAATTTGTTCTACTGAGCCACGCCTGCGACAATGGAGTTCGAAATGCATTAAAAGTAATGTGGAAGCAAAAATGGAATCACCTAATGATAAATAAATTCAAGATGAAGTATTTCGGGTTCCATAGTTCAAAGGTGGATGTGAGTAGTCAATCAAGCTAAGCTAAGCTAAGCTAATTTGAGTAGCGAGTTTGAGTAGCGAATTTGAGTAGCGAGTTTGAGTAGCGAGTTTGAGTAGCGAATTTGAGTAGCGAATTTGAGTAGCGAATTTGAGTAGCGAATTTGAGTAGCGAATTTGAGTAGCAAATTTGAGTAGCGAGTTTGAGTAGCGATTTTGAGTAGCGAATTTGAGTAGCGAATTTGAGTAGCAAATTTGAGTAGCGAATTTGAGTAGCGAATTTGAGTAGCGAGTTTGAGTATCGAATTTGAGTAGCGAGTATAAGTAGCGAGTTTGAGTAGCGAGTTTGAGTAGCGAATTTGAGTGGCGAGTTTGAGTAGCAAATTTGAGTAGCGAATTTGAGTAGCGAATTTGAGTAGCGAATTTGAGTAGCGAATTTGAGTAGGGAATTTGAGTAGCGAATTTGAGTAGCGAGTTTGAGTAGCGAATTTGAGTAGCGAGTTTGAGTAGCGAATTTGAGTAGCGAATTTGAGAAGCGAATTTGAGTAGCGAGTTTGAGTAGCGAGTTTGAGTAGCGAATTTGAGTAGCGAATTAGAGTAGCGAGTTTGAGTAGCGAATTTGAGTAGCGAGTTTGAGTAGCGAGTTTGAGAAGCGAGTTTGAGTAGCGAGTTTGAGTAGCGAGTTTGAGTAGCGAATTTGAGTAGCGAATTTGAGTAGCAAATTTGAGTAGCGAATTTGAGTAGCGAATTTGAGTAGCGAATTTGAGTAGCGAAATCGAGTAGCGAATTTGGGTAGCGAATTTGAGTAGCGAATTTGAGTAGCGAAATCGAGTAGCGAATTTGGGTAGCGAATTTGAGAAGCGAATTTGAGTAGCGAGTTTGGGTAGCGAATTTGAGTAGCGAATTTGAGTAGCGAATTTGAGTAGCGAATTTGAGTAGCGAATTTGAGTAGCGAAATCGAGTAGCGAATTTGGGTAGCGAATTTGAGTAGCGAATTTGAGTAGCGAGTTTGAGTAGCGAGTTTGAGTAGCGAATTTGAGTAGCGAATTTGAGTAGCGAATTTGAGTAGCGAGTTTGGGTAGCGAATTTGAGTAGCGAATTTGAGTAACGAATTTGAGTAGCGAGTTTGAGTAGCGAATTTGAGTAGCGAATTTGAGTAGCAAATTTGAGTAGCGAATTTGAGTAGCGAATTTGAGTAGCGAATTTGAGTAGCGAATTTGAGTAGCGAGTTTGGGTAGCGAATTTGAGTAGCGAATTTGAGTAGCGAGTTTGAGTAGCGAGTTTGGGTTGCGAATTTGAGAAGCGTATTTGAGTAGCGAGTTTGAGTAGCGAGTTTGAGTAGCGAGTTTGAGTAGCGAGTTTGAGTAGCGAATTTGAGTAGCGAGTTTGAGTAGCGAATTTGAGTAGCGAATTTGAGTAGCGAATTTGAGTAGCGAATTTGAGTATCGAATTTGAGTAGCGAGTTTGAGTAGCGAATTTGAGAAGCGAATTTTAGTAGCGAATTTGAGTAGCAAATTTGAGTAGGGAATTTGAGTAGCGAATTTGAGTAGCGGGTTTGAGTAGCAAATTTGAGTAGCGAATTTGAATAGCGAGTTTGAGTAGCGAGTTTGAGTAGCGAGGGTGATTAGCGAATTTGAGTAGCGAGTTTGAGTAGCGAATTTGAGTAGCGAATTTGAGTAGCGAATTTGAGTAGCGAGTTTGAGTAGCGAATTTGAGTAGCGAGTTTGAGTAGCGAGTTTGAGTAGCGAGTTTGAGTAGCGAGTTTGAGTAGCGAATTTGAGTAGCGAATTTGAGTAGCGAGTTTGAGTAGCGAGTTTGAGTAGCGAATTTGAGTAGCGAATTTGAGTAGCGAATTTGAGTAGCGAATTTGAGTAGCGAATTTGAGTAGCGAATTAGAGTAGCGAATTTGAGTAGCGAGTTTGAGTAGCGAGTTTGAGTAGCGAATTTGAGAAGCGAGTTTGAGTAGCGAATTTGAGTAGCGAATTTGAGTAGGGAATTTGAGTAGCGAGTTTGAGTAGCGGGTTTGAGTAGCAAATTTGAGTGGCGAATTTGAATAGCGAATTTGAGTAGCGAGTTTGAGTAGCGAATTTGAGTAGCGAGTTTGAGTAGCGAGTTTTAGTAGCGAATTTGAGTAGCGAATTTGAGTAGCGAGTTTAAGTAGCGAATTTGAGTAGCGAGTTTGAGTAGCGAGTTTGAGTAGCGAATTTGAGAAGCGAATTTGAGTAGCGAGTTTGAGTAGCGAGTTTGAGTAGCGAATTTGAGTAGCGAGTTTGAGTAGCGAGTTTGAGTAGCGAATTTGAGTAGCGAGTTTGAGTAGCGAGTTTGAGTAGCGAATTTGAGTAGCGAATTTGAGTAGCGAATTTGAGTAGCGAATTTGAGTAGCGAATTTGAGTAGTGAGTTTGAGTAGCGAATTTGAGTAGCAAAATTGAGTAGCGAATTTGAGTAGCAAATTTGAGTAGCGAGTTTGAGTAGCGAGTTTGAGTAGCAAGTTTGAGTAGCGAGTTTGAGTAGCGAGTTTGAGTAGCGAATTTGAGTAGCGAATTTGAGTAGCGAGTTTGAGTAGCGAATTTGAGTAGCGAGTTTGAGTAGCGAATTTGAGTAGCGAATTTGAGTAGCGAATTTGAGTAGCGAGTTTGAGTAGCGAATTTGAGTAGCGAGTTTTGAGGAGCGAATTTGAGTAGCGAATTTGAGTAGCGAATTTGAGTAGCGAATTTGAGTAGCGAATTTGAGTAGCGAGTTTGAGTAGCGAATTTGAGTAGCGAGTTTGAGTAGCGATTTTGAGTAGCGAATTTGAGTAGCGAGTTTGAGTAGCGAGTTTGAGTAGCGAGTTTGAGAAGCGAATTTGAGTAGCGAGTTTGAGTAGCGAGTTTGAGTAGCGAGTTTGAGTAGCGAATTTGAGTAGCGAGTTTGAGTAGCGAGTTTGAGTAGCGAGTTTGAGTAGCGAGTTTGAGTAGCGAGTTTGAGTAGCGAGTTTAAGTAGCAAATTTTAGTAGCGAGTTTGAGTTGCGAGTTTGAGTAGCGAATTTGAGTAGCGAGTTTGAGTAGTGAGTTTGAGTAGCGAGTTTGAGCAGCGAATTTGAGAAGCGAATTTGAGAAGCGAATTTGAGTAGCGAATTTGAGTAGCGAGTTTGAGTAGCGAGTTTGAGTAGCGAATTTAAGTAGCGAATTTGAGTAGCGAGTTTGAGAAGCGAGTTTGAGTAGCGAGTTTGAGTAGCGAGTTTGAGTAGCGAGTTTGAGTAGCGAGTTTGAGTAGCGAGTTTGAGTAGCAAATTTGAGTAGCGAATTTGAGTAGCGAATTTGAGTAGCGAATATGAGATGCAAATTTGAGTAGCGAATTTGAGTAGCGAATTTGAGTAGCGAATTTGAGTAGCGAGTTTAAGTAGCGAATTTGAGTAGCGAATTTGAGTAGCGAATTTGAGTAGCGAATTTGAGTAGCGAGTTTGAGTAGCGAGTTTGAGTATCGAATTTGAGTAGCGAATTTGAGTAGCGAATTTGAATAGCGAATTTGAGTAGCGAATTTGAGTAGTGAGTTTGAGTAGCGAGTTTGAGTAGCGAATTTGAGTAGCGAATTTGAGTAGCGAATTTGAGTAGCGAATTTGAGTAGCGAGTTTTAGTAGCGAGATTGAGTAGCGAATTTGAGTAGCGAATTTGAGTAGCGAATTTGAGTAGCGAATTTGAGTTACGAATTTGAGTAGCGAGTTTGAGTAGCGAATTTGAGTAGCGAATTTGAGTAGCGAATTTCAGTAGCGAATTTGAGTAGCGAATTTTAGTAGCGAGTTTGAGTAGCGAATTTGAGTAGCGAATTTGAGTAGCGAGTTTGAGTAGCGAATTTGAGTAGCGAGTTTGAGTAGCGAGTTTGAGTAGCGAATTTGAGTAGCGAGTTTGAGTAGCGAATTTGAGTAGCGAATTTGAGTAGCGAGTTTGAGTAGCAAATTTGAGTAGCGAATTTGAGTAGCGAATTTGAGTAGCGAATTTGAGTAGCGAATTTGAGTAGCGAGTTTGAATAGCGAGTTTGAGTAGCGAATTTGAGTAGCGAATTTGAGTAGCGAATTTGAGTAGCGAATTTGAGTAGCGAATTTGAGTAGCGAATTTGAGTAGCGAATTTGAGTAGCGAGTTTGAGTTGCGAGTTTGAGTAGCGAGTTTGAGTAGCGAATTTGAGTAGCGAGTTTGAGTAGCGAGTTTGAGTAGCGAATTTGAGTAGCGAATTTGAGTAGCGAATTTGAGTAGCGAATTTGAGTAGCGAATTTGAGTAGCGAATTTGAGTAGCGAGTTTGAGTAGCGAGTTTGAGTAGCGAGTTTGAGTAGCGAGTTTGAGTAGCGAGTTTGAGTAGCGAGTTTGAGTAGCGAATTTGAGTAGCGAATTTGAATAGCGAATTTGAGTAGCGAATTTGAGTAGCGAATTTGAGTAGCGAATTTGAGTAGCGAATTTAAGTAGCGAATTTGAGTAGCGAGTTTGAGTAGCGAGTTTGAGTAGCGAATTTGAGTAGCGAATTTGAGTAGCGAATTTGAGTAGCGAATTTGAGTAGCGAATTTGAGTAGCGAATTTGAGTAGCGAGTTTGAGTAGCGAATTTGAGTAGCGAGTTTGAGTAGCGAGTTTGAGTAGCGAGTTTGAGTAGCAAATTTGAGTAGCGAATTTGAGTAGCGAATTTGAGTAGCAAATTTGAGTAGCGAATTTGAGTAGCGAGTTTGAGTAGCGAATTTGAGTAGCGAATTTGAGTAGCGAATTTGAGTAGCGAATTTGAGTAGCGAATTTGAGTAGCGAGTTTGAGTAGCGAGTTTGAGTAGCGAGTTTGAGTAGCGCGTTTGAGTAGCAAATTTGAGTAGCGAATTTGAGTAGCGAATTTGAGTACCAAATTTGAGTAGCGAATTTGAGTTGCGAGTTTGAGTAGCGAATTTGAGTAGCGAGTTTGAGTAGCGAATTTGAGTAGCGAGTTTGAGTAGCGAGTTTGAGTAGCGAGTTTGAGTAGCGAGTTTGAGTAGCGAATTTGAGTAGCGAGTTTGAGTAGCGAATTTGAGTAGCGAGTTTGAGTAGCGAGTTTGAGTGGCGAGTTTGAGTAGCGAATTTGAGTATCGAATTTGAGTAGCGAGTTTGAGTAGCGAGTTTGAGGAGCAAGTTTGAGTAGCGAGTTTGAGTAGCGAGTTTGAGTAGCGAGTTTGGGTAGCGAATTTGAGTAGCGAATTTGAGTAGCGAATTTGAGTTACGAATTTGAGTAGCGAGTTTGAGTAGCGAATTTGAGTAGCGAATTTGAGTAGCAAATTTGAGTAGCGAGTATGAGTAACGAATTTGAGTAGCGAGTTTGAGTAGCGAGTTTGAGTAGCAAATTTGAGTAGCGAATTTGAATAGCGAATTTGAGTAGCGAATTTGAGTAGCGAATTTGAGTAGCGAGTTTGAGTAGCGAGTTTGAGTAGCGAGTTTGAGTAGCGAGTTTGAGTAGCGAGTTTGAGTAGCGAATTTGAGTAGCGAATTTGAGTAGCGAATTTGAGTAGCGAATTTGAGTAGCGAGTTTGAGTAGCGAGTTTGAGTAGCGAATTTGAGTAGCGAATTTGAGTAGCGAATTTGAGTATCGAATTTGAGTAGCGAATTTGAGTAGCGAATTTGAGTAGCGAATTTGAGTAGCGAATTTGAGTAGCGAATTTTAGTAGCGAGTTTGAGTAGCGAATTTGAGTAGCGAATTTGAGTAGCGAATTTGAGTAGCGAGTTTGAGTAGCGAATTTGAGTAGCGAGTTTGAGTAGCGAGTTTGAGTAGCGAATTTGAGTAGCGAGTTTGAGTAGCGAATTTGAGTAGCGAATTTGAGTAGCGAGTTTGAGTAGCGAATTTGAGTAGCGAATTTGAGTAGCGAATTTGAGTAGCGAGTTTGAATAGCGAGTTTGAGTAGCGAATTTGAGTAGCGAATTTGAGTAGCGAATTTGAGTAGCGAATTTGAGTAGCGAATTTGAGTAGCGAATTTGAGTAGCGAATTTGAGTAGCGAGTTTGAGTAGCGAGTTTGAGTAGCGAGTTTGAGTAGCGAGTTTGAGTAGCGAGTTTGAGTAGCGAGTTTGAGTAGCGAATTTGAGTAGCGAATTTGAATAGCGAATTTGAGTAGCGAATTTGAGTAGCGAGTTTGAGTAGCAAATTTGAGTAGCGAATTTGAGTAGCGAATTTGAGTAGCGAATTTGAGTAGCGAATTTGAGAAGCGAATTTAAGTAGCGAATTTGAGTAGCGAGTTTGAGTAGCGAGTTTGAGTAGCGAATTTGAGTAGCGAATTTGAGTAGCGAATTTGAGTAGCGAATTTGAGTAGCGAATTTGAGTAGCGAATTTGAGTAGCGAGTTTGAGTAGCGAATTTGAGTAGCGAGTTTGAGTAGCGAGTTTGAGTAGCGAGTTTGAGTAGCAAATTTGAGTAGCGAATTTGAGTAGCGAATTTGAGTAGCAAATTTGAGTAGCGAATTTGAGTAGCGAGTTTGAGTAGCGAATTTGAGTAGCGAATTTGAGTAGCGAATTTGAGTAGCGAATTTGAGTAGCGAATTTGAGTAGCGAGTTTGAGTAGCGAGTTTGAGTAGCGAGTTTGAGTAGCGCGTTTGAGTAGCAAATTTGAGTAGCGAATTTGAGTAGCGAATTTGAGTACCAAATTTGAGTAGCGAATTTGAGTTGCGAGTTTGAGTAGCGAATTTGAGTAGCGAGTTTGAGTAGCGAATTTGAGTAGCGAGTTTGAGTAGCGAGTTTGAGTAGCGAGTTTGAGTAGCGAATTTGAGTAGCGAATTTGAGTAGCGAGTTTGAGTAGCGAGTTTGAGTAGCGAATTTGAGTAGCGAGTTTGAGTAGCGAGTTTGAGTAGCGAATTTGAGTAGCGAATTTGAGTAGCGAATTTGAGTAGCGAATTTGAGTAGCGAATTTGAGTAGCGAATTTGAGTAGCGAGTTTGAGTAGCGAGTTTGAGTAGCGAGTTTGAGTAGCGAGTTTGAGTAGCGAGTTTGAGTAGCGAGTTTGAGTAGCGAATTTGAGTAGCGAATTTGAATAGCGAATTTGAGTAGCGAATTTGAGTAGCGAATTTGAGTAGCGAATTTGAGTAGCGAATTTAAGTAGCGAATTTGAGTAGCGAGTTTGAGTAGCGAGTTTGAGTAGCGAATTTGAGTAGCGAATTTGAGTAGCGAATTTGAGTAGCGAATTTGAGTAGCGAATTAGAGTAGCGAATTTGAGTAGCGAGTTTGAGTAGCGAATTTGAGTAGCGAGTTTGAGTAGCGAGTTTGAGTAGCGAGTTTGAGTAGCAAATTTGAGTAGCGAATTTGAGTAGCGAATTTGAGTAGCAAATTTGAGTAGCGAATTTGAGTAGCGAGTTTGAGTAGCGAATTTGAGTAGCGAATTTGAGTAGCGAATTTGAGTAGCGAATTTGAGTAGCGAATTTGAGTAGCGAGTTTGAGTAGCGAGTTTGAGTAGCGAGTTTGAGTAGCGCGTTTGAGTAGCAAATTTGAGTAGCGAATTTGAGTAGCGAATTTGAGTACCAAATTTGAGTAGCGAATTTGAGTTGCGAGTTTGAGTAGCGAATTTGAGTAGCGAGTTTGAGTAGCGAATTTGAGTAGCGAGTTTGAGTAGCGAGTTTGAGTAGCGAGTTTGAGTAGCGAATTTGAGTAGCGAATTTGAGTAGCGAGTTTGAGTAGCGAGTTTGAGTAGCGAATTTGAGTAGCGAGTTTGAGTAGCGAATTTGAGTAGCGAGTTTGAGTAGCGAGTTTGAGTAGCGAATTTGAGTAGCAAATTTGAGTAGCGAATTTGAGTAGCGAATTTGAGTAGCGAATTTGAGTAGCGAATTTGAGTAGCGAGTTTGAGTAGCGAGTTTGAGTAGCGAGTTTGAGTAGCGAATTTGAGTAGCGAGTTTGAGTAGCGAGTTTGAGTAGCGAATTTGAGTAGCGAATTTGAGTAGCGAGTTTGAGTAGCGAGTTTGAGAAGCGAATTTGAGTAGCGAATTTGAGTAGCGAAATTGAGTAGCGAGTTTGAGTAGCGAATTTGAGTAGCGAGTTTAAGTAGCGAATTTGAGTAGCGAGTTTGAGTAGCGAATTTGAGTAGCGAGTTTGAGTAGCGAGTTTGAGTAGCGAGTTTGAGTAGCAAATTTGAGAAGCGAATTTGAGTAGCGAATTCGAGCAGCAAATTTGAGTAGCGAATTTGAGTAGCGAGTTTGAGTAGCGAATTTGAGTAGCGAGTTTGAGTAGCGAATTTGAGTAGCGAGTTTGAGTAGCAAATTTGAGTAGCGAATTTGAGTAGCGAATTTGAGTAGCGAATTTGAGTAGCGAGTTTGAGAAGCGAATTTGAGTAGCGAGTTTGAGTAGCGAGTTTGAGTAGCGAGTTTGAGTAGCGAGTTTGAGTAGCAAATTTTAGTAGCGAATTTGAGTAGCGAATTTGAGTAGCAAGTTTGAGTAGCGAATTTGAGTAGCGAGTTTGAGTAGCGAATTTGAGTAGCGAGTTTGAGTAGCGAATTTGAGTAGCGAGTTTGAGTAGCGAGTTTGAGTAGCGAGTTTGAGTAGCGAATTTGAGTAGCGAGTTTGAGTAGCGAATTTGAATAGCGAATTTGAGTAGCGAATTTGAGTAGCGAATTTGAGTACCGAATTTGAGTAGCGAATTTGAGTAGCGAGTTTGAGTAGCAAATTTGAGTAGCGAATTTGAGTAGCGAGTTTGAGAAGCGAATTTGAGTAGCGAATTTGAGTAGCGAGTTTGAGTAGCGAATTTGAGTAGCGAATTTGAGTAGCGAGTTTGAGTAGCGAATTTGAGTAGCGAGTTTGAGTAGCGAGTTTGAGTGGCGAGTTTGAGTAGCGAATTTGAGTATCGAATTTGAGTAGCGAGTTTGAGTAGCGAGTTTGAGGAGCAAGTTTGAGTAGCGAGTTTGAGTAGCGAGTTTGAGTAGCGAGTTTGAGTAGCGAATTTGAGTAGCGAATTTGAGTAGCGAATTTGAGTTACGAATTTGAGTAGCGAGTTTGAGTAGCGAATTTGAGTAGCGAATTTGAGTAGCAAATTTGAGTAGCGAGTTTGAGTAACGAATTTGAGTAGCGAGTTTGAGTAGCGAGTTTGAGTAGCAAATTTGAGTAGCGAATTTGAATAGCGAATTTGAGTAGCGAATTTGAGTAGCGAATTTGAGTAGCGAGTTTGAGTAGCGAGTTTGAGTAGCGAGTTTGAGTAGCGAGTTTGAGTAGCGAGTTTGAGTAGCGAATTTGAGTAGCGAATTTGAGTAGCGAATTTGAGTAGCGAATTTGAATAGCGAGTTTGAGTAGCGAGTTTGAGTAGCGAATTTGAGTAGCGAATTTGAGTAGCGAATTTGAGTATCGAATTTGAGTAGCGAATTTGAGTAGCGAGTTTGAGTAGCGAATTTGAGTAGCGAATTTGAGTAGCGAGTTTGAGTAGCGAGTTTGAGTATTGAATTTGAGTAGCGAATTTGAATCGCGAATTTGAGTAGCGAATTTGAGTAGCGAGTTTGAGTAGCGAATTTGAGTAGCGAGTTTGAGTAGCGAATTTGAGTAGCGAATTTGAGTAGCGAATTTGAGTAGCGAATTTGAGTAGCGAATTTGAGTAGCGAATTTGAGTAGCGAATTTGAGTAGCGAGTTTGATTAGCGAATTTGAGTAGCGAATTTGAGTAGCGAATTTGAGTAGCGAATTTGAGTAGCGAGTTTGAGTAGCAAATTTGAGTAGCGAGTTTGAGTAGCGAGTTTGAGTAGCAAATTTGAGTAGCGAATTTGAGTAGCGAATTTGAGTAGCAAATTTGAGTAGCCAATTTGAGTAGCGAATTTGAGTAGCGAGTTTGAGTAGCGAATTTGAGTAGCGAGTTTTAGTAGCGAATTTGAGTTGCGAGTTTGAGTAGCGAATTTGAGTAGCGAATTTGAGTTACGAATTTGAGTAGCGAGTTTTAGTAGCGAATTTGAGTAGCGAATTTGAGTAGCGAATTTGAGTAGCGAATTTGAGTAGCGAATTTGAGTAGCGAATTTGAGTAGCGAGTTTGAGTAGCGAGTTTGAGTAGCGAGTTTGAGTAGCGGGTTTGAGTAGCAAATTTGAGTAGCGAATTTGAGTAGCGAATTTGAGTACCAAATTTGAGTAGCGAATTTGAGTAGCGAATTTGAGTAGCGAATTTGAGTAGCGAATTTGAGTAGCGAATTTGAGTAGCGAGTTTGAGTAGCGAGTTTGAGTAGCGAGTTTGAGTAGCGAATTTGAGTAGCGAATTTGAGTAGCGAGTTTGAGTAGCGAGTTTGAGTAGCGCATTTGAGTAGCGAGTTTGAGTAGCGAATTTGAGTAGCGAGTTTGAGTAGCGAGTTTGAGTAGCGAATTTGAGTAGCGAATTTGAGTAGCGAATTTGAGTAGCGAATTTGAGTAGCGAATTTGATTAGCGAATTTGAGTAGCGAGTTTGAGTAGCGAGTTTGAGTAGCGAGTTTGAGTAGCGAATTTGAGTAGCGAGTTTGAGTAGCGAGTTTGAGTAGCGAATTTGAGTAGCGAATTTGAGTAGCGAATTTGAGTAGCGAATTTGAGTAGCGAATTTGAGTAGCGAATTTGAGTAGCGAATTTGAGTAGCGAGTTTGAGTAGCGAGTTTGAGTAGCGAATTTGAGTAGCGAATTTGAGTAGCGAATTTGAGTAGCGAATTTGAGTAGCGAATTTGAGTAGCGAATTTGAGTAGCGAATTTGAGTAGCGAGTTTGAGTAGCGAATTTGAGTAGCGAGTTTGAGTAGCGAGTTTGAGTAGCGAGTTTGAGTAGCAAATTTGAGTAGCGAATTTGAGTAGCGAATTTGAGTAGCAAATTTGAGTAGCGAATTTGAGTAGTGAGTTTGAGTAGCGAATTTGAGTAGCGAGTTTGAGTTGCGAATTTGAGTAGCGAGTTTGAGTAGCGAGTTTGAGTAGCGAATTTGAGTAGCGAGTTTGAGTAGCGAATTTGAGTAGCGAATTTGAGTAGCGAATTTGAGTAGCGAATTTGAGTAGCGAGTTTGAGTAGCGAGTTTGAGTATCGAATTTGAGTAGCGAATTTGAGAAGCGAATTTGAGTAGCGAGTTTGAGTAGCGAGTTTGAGAAGCGAATTTGAGTAGCGAATTTGAGTAGCGAAATTGAGTAGCGAGTTTGAGTAGCGAATTTGAGTAGCGAGTTTAAGTAGCGAATTTGAGTAGCGAGTTTGAGTAGCGAGTTTGAGAAGCGAGTTTGAGTAGCGAGTTTGAGTAGCGAGTTTGAGTAGCAAATTTGAGTAGCGAATTTGAGTAGCGAGTTTGAGTAGCGAGTTTGAGTAGCGAGTTTGAGTAGCGAGTTTGAGTAGCGAATTTGAGTAGCGAATTTGAGTAGCGAATTTGAGTAGCGAATTTGAGTAGCGAATTTGAGTAGCGAGTTTGAGTAGCGAATTTGAGTAGCGAATTTGAGTAGCGAATTTGAGTAGCGAGTTTGAGTAGCGAATTTGAGTAGCGAATTTGTGTTGCGAATTTGAGTGGCGAGTTTGAGAGCGAGTTTGAGTAGCGAGTTTGAGTAGCGAATTTGAGTAGCGAATTTGAGTAGCGAGTTTGAGTAGCGAATTTGAGTAGCGAATTTGTGTTGCGAATTTGAGTGGCGAATTTGAGTAGCGAATTTGAGTAGCGAATTTGAGTAGCGAATTTGAGTAGCGAATTTGAGTAGCGAATTTGAGTAGCGAATTTGAGTAGCGAGTTTGAGTAGCGAGTTTGAGTAGCGAATTTGAGTAGCGAATTTGAGTAGCGAATTGTAGTAGCGAATTTGAGTAGCAAATTGGAGGAGCGAGTTTGAGTAGCGAATTTGAGTAGCAAATTTGAGTAGCGAGTTTGAGTAGCGAGTTTGAGAAGCGAGTTTGAGTAGCGAATTTGAGTAGCGAATTTGAGTAGCGAATTTGAGTAGCGAATTTGAGTAGCGAGTTTGAGTAGCGAGTTTGAGTAGCGCATTTGAGTAGCGAGTTTGAGTAGCGAATTTGAGTAGCGAGTTTGAGTAGCGAGTTTGAGTAGCGAATTTGAGTAGCGAATTTGAGTAGCGAATTTGAGTAGCGAATTTGAGTAGCGAATTTGAGTAGCGAATTTGAGTAGCGAGTTTGAGTAGCGAGTTTGAGTAGCGAGTTTGAGTAGCGAATTTGAGTAGCGAGTTTGAGTAGCGAGTTTGAGTAGCGAATTTGAGTAGCGAATTTGAGTAGCGAATTTGAGTAGCGAATTTGAGTAGCGAATTTGAGTAGCGAATTTGAGTAGCGAATTTGAGTAGCGAGTTTGAGTAGCGAGTTTGAGTAGCGAATTTGAGTAGCGAATTTGAGTAGCGAATTTGAGTAGCGAATTTGAGTAGCGAATTTGAGTAGCGAATTTGAGTAGCGAATTTGAGTAGCGAGTTTGAGTAGCGAATTTGAGTAGCGAGTTTGAGTAGCGAGTTTGAGTAGCGAGTTTGAGTAGCAAATTTGAGTAGCGAATTTGAGTAGCGAATTTGAGTAGCAAATTTGAGTAGCGAATTTGAGTAGCGAGTTTGAGTAGCGAATTTGAGTAGCGAGTTTGAGTTGCGAATTTGAGTAGCGAATTTGAGTAGCGAGTTTGAGTAGCGAGTTTGAGTATCGAATTTGAGTAGCGAGTTTGAGTAGCGAATTTGAGTAGCGAGTTTGAGTAGCGAATTTGAGTAGCGAATTTGAGTAGCGAATTTGAGTAGCGAATTTGAGTAGCGAGTTTGAGTAGCGAGTTTGAGTATCGAATTTGAGTAGCGAATTTGAGAAGCGAATTTGAGTAGCGAGTTTGAGTAGCGAGTTTGAGAAGCGAATTTGAGTAGCGAATTTGAGTAGCGAAATTGAGTAGCGAGTTTGAGTAGCGAATTTGAGTAGCGAGTTTAAGTAGCGAATTTGAGTAGCGAGTTTGAGTAGCGAGTTTGAGAAGCGAGTTTGAGTAGCGAGTTTGAGTAGCGAGTTTGAGTAGCAAATTTGAGTAGCGAATTTGAGTAGCGAGTTTGAGTAGCGAGTTTGAGTAGCGAGTTTGAGTAGCGAGTTTGAGTAGCGAATTTGAGTAGCGAATTTGAGTAGCGAATTTGAGTAGCGAATTTGAGTAGCGAATTTGAGTAGCGAGTTTGAGTAGCGAATTTGAGTAGCGAATTTGAGTAGCAAATTTAAGTAGCGAATTTGAATAGCGAGTTTGAGTAGCGAGTTTGAGTAGCGAATTTGAGTAGCGAATTTGAGTAGCGAGTTTGAGTAGCGAATTTGAGTAGCGAATTTGAGTAGCGAATTTGAGTAGCGAATTTGAGTAGCGAGTTTGAGTAGCGAATTTGAGTAGCGAATTTGAATAGCGAGTTTGAGTAGCGAATTTGAGTAGCGAATTTGAGTAGCGAATTTGAGTAGCGAGTTTGAGTAGCGAATTTGAGTAGCGAATTTGTGTTGCGAATTTGAGTGGCGAGTTTGAGAGCGAGTTTGAGTAGCGAGTTAGAGTAGCGAATTTGAGTAGCGAATTTGAGTAGCGAGTTTGAGTAGCGAATTTGAGTAGCGAATTTGTGTTGCGAATTTGAGTGGCGAATTTGAGTAGCGAATTTGAGTAGCGAATTTGAGTAGCGAATTTGAGTAGCGAATTTGAGTAGCGAATTTGAGTAGCGAATTTGAGTAGCGAGTTTGAGTAGCGAGTTTGAGTAGCGAATTTGAGTAGCGAATTTGAGTAGCGAATTGTAGTAGCGAATTTGAGTAGCAAATTGGAGGAGCGAGTTTGAGTAGCGAATTTGAGTAGCAAATTTGAGTAGCGAATTTAAGTAGCGAATTTGAGTAGCGAATTTGAGTAGCGAATTTGAGTAGCGAATTTTAGTAGCGAATTTGAGTAGCGAATTTGAGTAGCGAATTTGAGTAGCGAATTTGAGTAGCGAATTTGAGTAGCGAATTTGAGTAGCGAATTTGAGTAGCGAGTTTGAGTAGCGAATTTGAGTAGCGAGTTTGAGTAGCGAATTTGAGTAGCGAATTTGAGTAGCGAATTTGAGTAGCGAGTTTGAGTAGCGAATTTGAGTAGCGAATTTGAGTAGCGAATTTGAGTAGCGAATTTGAGTAGCGAATTTGAGTAGCGAATTTGAGTAGCGAGTTTGAGTAGCGAGTTTGAGTAGCGAGTTTGAGTAGCGAATTTGAGTAGCGAATTTGAGTAGCGAGTTTGAGTAGCGAATTTGAGTAGCGAATTTGAGTAGCGAGTTTGAGTAGCGAATTTGAGTAGCGAATTTGAGTAGCGAATTGTAGTAGCGAATTTGAGTAGCAAATTGGAGGAGCGAGTTTTAGTAGCGAATTTGAGTAGCGAATTTGAGTAGCGAATTTGAGTAGCGAATTTGAGTAGCGAATTTGAGTAGCGAATTTGAGTAGCGAATTTTAGTAGCGAATTTGAGTAGCGAATTTGAGTAGCGAATTTGAGTAGCGAATTTGAGTAGCGAATTTGAGTAGCGAATTTGAGTAGCGAATTTGAGTAGCGAGTTTGAGTAGCGAATTTGAGTAGCGAGTTTGAGTAGCGAATTTGAGTAGCGAGTTTGAGTAGCGAATTTGAGTAGCGAATTTGAGTAGCGAATTTGAGTAGCGAGTTTGAGTAGCGAATTTGAGTAGCGAATTTGAGTAGCGAATTTGAGTAGCGAATTTGAGTAGCGAATTTGAGTAGCGAATTTGAGTAGCGAATTTGAGTAGCGAATTTGAGTAGCGAATTTGAGTAGCGAATTTGAGTAGCGAATTTGAGTAGCGAATCTGAGTAGCGAGTTTGAGTAGCGAATTTGAGTAGCGAGTTTGAGTAGCGAATTTGAGTAGCGAGTTTGAGTAGCGAATTTGAGTAGCGAGTTTGAGTAGCGAATTTGAGTAGCGAATTTGAGTAGCGAATTTGAGTAGCGAATTTGAGTAGCGAATTTGAGTAGCGAATTTGAGTAGCGAATTTTAGTAGCGAATTTGAGTAGCGAATTTGAGTAGCGAATTTGAGTAGCGAATTTGAGTAGCGAATTTGAGTAGCGAATTTGAGTAGCGAATTTGAGTAGCGAATTTGAGTAGCGAGTTTGAGTAGCGAATTTGAGTAGCGAGTTTGAGTAGCGAATTTGAGTAGCGAGTTTGAGTAGCGAATTTGAGTAGCGAGTTTGAGTAGCGAATTTGAGTAGCGAATTTGAGTAGCGAATTTGAGTAGCGAATTTGAGTAGCGAATTTGAGTAGCGAATTTGAGTTGCGAATTTGAGTAGCGAATTTAAGTAGCGAATTTGAATAGCGAGTTTGAGTAGCGAATTTGAGTAGCGAATTTGAGTAGCGAATTTGAGTAGCGAATTTGAGTAGCGAATTTGAGTAGCGAGTTTGAGTAGCGAATTTGAGTAGCGAATTTGAGTAGCGAATTGTAGTAGCGAATTTGAGTAGCAAATTGGAGGAGCGAGTTTGAGTAGCAAATTTGAGTAGCGAGTTTGAGTAGCGAATTTGAGTAGCGAATTTGAGTAGCAAGTTTGAGTAGCGAATTTGAGTAGCGAATTTGAGTAGCGAATTTGAGTAGCGAATTTGAGTAGCGAATTTGAGTAGCGAATTTGAGTAGCGAGTTTGAGTAACGAGTTTGAGTAGCGAGTTTGAGTAGCGAATTTGAGTAGCGAATTTGAGTAGCGAGTTTGAGTAGCGAATTTGAGTAGCGAATTTGAGTAGCGAATTTGAGTAGCGAATTTGAGTTGCGAATTTGAGTGGCGAGTTTGAGTAGCGAATTTGAGTTGCGAATTTGAGTGGCGAGTTTGAGTAGCGAGTTTGAGTAGCGAGTTTGAGTAGCGAATTTGAGTAGCGAATTTGAGTAGCGAGTTTGAGTAGCGAATTTGAGTAGCGAATTTGAGTAGCGAATTTGAGTAGCGAATTTGAGTAGCGAATTTGAGTAGCGAGTTTGAGTAGCGAGTTTGAGTAGCGAGTTTGAGTAGCGAATTTGAGTAGCGAGTTTGAGTAGCGAATTTGAGTAGCGAATTTGAGTAGCGAGTTTGAGTAGCGAATTTATGTAGCGAATTTGAATAGCGAGTTTGAGTAGCGAATTTGAGTAGCGAATTTGAGTAGCGAATTTGAGTAGCGAGTTTGAGTAGCGAATTTGAGTAGCGAATTTGAGTAGCGAGTTTGAGTAGCGAATTTGAGTAGCGAATTTGAGTAGCGAGTTTGAGTAGCGAATTTGAGTAGCGAAATTGAGTAGCGAATTTGAGTTGCGAATTTGAGTGGCAAGTTTGAGTAGCGAGTTTGAGTAGCGAGTTTGAGTAGCGAATTTGAGTAGTGAATTTGAGTAGCGAGTTTGAGTAGCGAATTTGAGTAGCGAATTTGAGTAGCGAATTTGAGTAGCGAATTTGAGTAGCGAATTTGAGTAGCGAGTTTGAGTAGCGAGTTTGAGTAGCGAGTTTGAGTAGCGAATTTGAGTAGCGAATTTGAGTAGCGAGTTTGAGAAGCGAATTTGAGTAGCGAATTTGAGTAGCGAATTTGAGTAGCGAATTTGAGTAGCGAGTTTGAGTAGCGAATTTGAGTAGCGAATTTGAATAGCGAGTTTGAGTAGCGAATTTGAGTAGCGAATTTGAGTAGCGAATTTGAGTAGCGAGTTTGAGTAGCGAATTTGAGTAGCGAATTTGTGTTGCGAATTTGAGTGGCGAGTTTGAGAGCGAGTTTGAGTAGCGAGTTTGAGTAGCGAATTTGAGTAGCGAATTTGAGTAGCGAGTTTGAGTAGCGAATTTGAGTAGCGAATTTGTGTTGCGAATTTGAGTGGCGAATTTGAGTAGCGAATTTGAGTAGCGAATTTGAGTAGCGAATTTGAGTAGCGAATTTGAGTAGCGAATTTGAGTAGCGAATTTGAGTAGCGAGTTTGAGTAGCGAGTTTGAGTAGCGAATTTGAGTAGCGAATTTGAGTAGCGAATTGTAGTAGCGAATTTGAGTAGCAAATTGGAGGAGCGAGTTTGAGTAGCGAATTTGAGTAGCAAATTTGAGTAGCGAATTTAAGTAGCGAATTTGAGTAGCGAATTTGAGTAGCGAATTTGAGTAGCGAATTTTAGTAGCGAATTTGAGTAGCGAATTTGAGTAGCGAATTTGAGTAGCGAATTTGAGTAGCGAATTTGAGTAGCGAATTTGAGTAGCGAATTTGAGTAGCGAGTTTGAGTAGCGAATTTGAGTAGCGAGTTTGAGTAGCGAATTTGAGTAGCGAATTTGAGTAGCGAATTTGAGTAGCGAGTTTGAGTAGCGAATTTGAGTAGCGAATTTGAGTAGCGAATTTGAGTAGCGAATTTGAGTAGCGAATTTGAGTAGCGAATTTGAGTAGCGAGTTTGAGTAGCGAGTTTGAGTAGCGAGTTTGAGTAGCGAATTTGAGTAGCGAATTTGAGTAGCGAGTTTGAGTAGCGAATTTGAGTAGCGAATTTGAGTAGCGAGTTTGAGTAGCGAATTTGAGTAGCGAATTTGAGTAGCGAATTGTAGTAGCGAATTTGAGTAGCAAATTGGAGGAGCGAGTTTGAGTAGCGAATTTGAGTAGCGAATTTGAGTAGCGAATTTGAGTAGCGAATTTGAGTAGCGAATTTGAGTAGCGAATTTGAGTAGCGAATTTGAGTAGCGAATTTTAGTAGCGAATTTGAGTAGCGAATTTGAGTAGCGAATTTGAGTAGCGAATTTGAGTAGCGAATTTGAGTAGCGAATTTGAGTAGCGAATTTGAGTAGCGAGTTTGAGTAGCGAATTTGAGTAGCGAGTTTGAGTAGCGAATTTGAGTAGCGAGTTTGAGTAGCGAATTTGAGTAGCGAATTTGAGTAGCGAATTTGAGTAGCGAGTTTGAGTAGCGAATTTGAGTAGCGAATTTGAGTAGCGAATTTGAGTAGCGAATTTGAGTAGCGAATTTGAGTAGCGAATTTGAGTAGCGAATTTGAGTAGCGAATTTGAGTAGCGAATTTGAGTAGCGAATTTGAGTAGCGAATTTGAGTAGCGAGTTTGAGTAGCGAATTTGAGTAGCGAGTTTGAGTAGCGAATTTGAGTAGCGAGTTTGAGTAGCGAATTTGAGTAGCGAGTTTGAGTAGCGAATTTGAGTAGCGAATTTGAGTAGCGAATTTGAGTAGCGAATTTGAGTAGCGAATTTGAGTAGCGAATTTGAGTAGCGAATTTTAGTAGCGAATTTGAGTAGCGAATTTGAGTAGCGAATTTGAGTAGCGAATTTGAGTAGCGAATTTGAGTAGCGAATTTGAGTAGCGAATTTGAGTAGCGAATTTGAGTAGCGAGTTTGAGTAGCGAATTTGAGTAGCGAGTTTGAGTAGCGAATTTGAGTAGCGAGTTTGAGTAGCGAATTTGAGTAGCGAGTTTGAGTAGCGAATTTGAGTAGCGAATTTGAGTAGCGAATTTGAGTAGCGAATTTGAGTAGCGAATTTGAGTAGCGAATTTGAGTTGCGAATTTGAGTTGCGAATTTGAGTAGCGAATTTAAGTAGCGAATTTGAATAGCGAGTTTGAGTAGCGAATTTGAGTAGCGAATTTGAGTAGCGAATTTGAGTAGCGAATTTGAGTAGCGAGTTTGAGTAGCGAATTTGAGTAGCGAATTTGAGTAGCGAATTGTAGTAGCGAATTTGAGTAGCAAATTGGAGGAGCGAGTTTGAGTAGCGAATTTGAGTAGCGAATTTGAGTAGCGAATTTGAGTAGCGAATTTGAGTAGCGAATTTGAGTAGCGAATTTGAGTAGCGAATTTTAGTAGCGAATTTGAGTAGCGAATTTGAGTAGCGAATTTGAGTAGCGAATTTGAGTAACGAATTTGAGTAGCGAATTTGAGTAGCGAATTTGAGTAGCGAGTTTGAGAGCGAATTTGAGTAGCGAGTTTGAGTAGCGAATTTGAGTAGCGAGTTTGAGTAGCGAATTTGAGTAGCGAATTCGAGTAGCGAATTTGAGTAGCGAGTTTGAGTAGCGAATTTGAGTAGCGAATTTGAGTAGCGAATTTGAGTAGCGAATTTGAGTAGCGAATTTGAGTAGCGAATTTGAGTAGCGAGTTTGAGTAGCGAGTTTGAGTAGCGAGTTTGAGTAGCGAATTTGAGTAGCGAATTTGAGTAGCGAGTTTGAGTAGCGAATTTGAGTAGCGAATTTGAGTAGCGAATTTGAGTAGCGAATTTAAGTAGCGAATTTGAATAGCGAGTTTGAGTAGCGAATTTGAGTAGCGAATTTGAGTAGCGAATTTGAGTAGCGAGTTTGAGTAGCGAATTTGAGTAGCGAATTTGAGTAGCGAGTTTGAGTAGCGAATTTAAGTAGCGAATTTGAGTAGCGAATTTGAGTAGCGAATTTGAGTTGCGAATTTGAGTGGCGAGTTTGAGTAGCGAGTTTGAGTAGCGAATTTGAGTAGCGAATTTGAGTAGCGAGTTTGAGTAGCGAATTTGAGTAGCGAATTTGAGTAGCGAATTTGAGTAGCGAATTTGAGTAGCGAATTTGAGTAGCGAATTTGAGTAGCGAGTTTGAGTAGCGAGTTTGAGTAGCGAGTTTGAGTAGCGAATTTGAGTAGCGAATTTTAGTAGCGAGTTTGAGTAGCGAATTTGAGTAGCGAATTTGAGTAGCGAATTTGAGTAGCGAATTTGAGTAGCGAATTTGAGTAGCGAATTTGAGTAGCGAATTTGAGTAGCGAGTTTGAGTAGCGAATTTGAGTAGCGAATTTGAGTAGCAAATTTAAGTAGCGAATTTGAATAGCGAGTTTGAGTAGCGAATTTGAGTAGCGAATTTGAATAGCGAATTTGAGTAGCGAATTTGAGTAGCGAGTTTGAGTAGTGAATTTGAGTAGCGAATTTGAGTAGCGAGTTTGAGTAGCGAATTTGAGTAGCGAATTTGAGTAGCGAGTTTGAGTAGCGAGTTTGAGTAGCGAGTTTGAGTAGCGAATTTGAGTAGCGAGTTTGAGTAGCGAATTTGAGTAGCGAGTTTGAGTAGCGAGTTTGAGTAGCGAATTTGAGTAGCGAGTTTGAGTAGCGAATTTGAGTAGCGAATTTGAGTAGCGAGTTTGAGTAGCGAATTTGAGTAGCGAATTTGAGTAGCGAGTTTGAGTAGCGAATTTGAGTAGCGAATTTGAGTAGCGAATTGTAGTAGCGAATTTGAGTAGCAAATTGGAGGAGCGAGTTTGAGTAGCGAATTTGAGTAGCGAATTTGAGTAGCGAATTTGAGTAGCGAATTTGAGTAGCGAATTTGAGTAGCGAATTTGAGTAGCGAATTTTAGTAGCGAATTTGAGTAGCGAATTTGAGTAGCGAATTTGAGTAGCGAATTTGAGTAGCGAATTTGAGTAGCGAATTTGAGTAGCGAATTTGAGTAGCGAGTTTGAGTAGCGAATTTGAGTAGCGAGTTTGAGTAGCGTATTTGAGTAGCGAGTTTGAGTAGCGAATTTGAGTAGCGAATTTGAGTAGCGAATTTGAGTAGCGAGTTTGAGTAGCGAATTTGAGTAGCGAATTTGAGTAGCGAATTTGAGTAGCGAATTTGAGTAGCGAATTTGAGTAGCGAATTTGAGTAGCGAGTTTGAGTAGCGAGTTTGAGTAGCGAGTTTGAGTAGCGAGTTTGAGTAGCGAATTTGAGTAGCGAGTTTGAGTAGCGAATTTGAGTAGCGAATTTGAGTAGCGAATTTGAGTAGCGAATTTAAGTAGCGAATTTGAGTAGCGAGTTTGAGTAGCGAATTTGAGTAGCGAATATGAGTAGCGAATTTGAGTAGCGAGTTTGAGTAGCGAATTTGAGTAGCGAATTTGAGTAGCGAGTTTGAGTAGCGAATTTGAGTAGCGAATTTGAGTAGCAAATTTGAGTAGCGAATTTGAGTTGCGAATTTGAGTGGCGAGTTTGAGTAGCGAGTTTGAGTAGCGAGTTTGAGTAGCGAATTTGAGTAGCGAATTTGAGTAGCGAGTTTGAGTAGCGAATTTGAGTAGCGAATTTGAGTAGCGAATTTGAGTAGCGAATTTGAGTAGCGAATTTGAGTAGCGAATTTGAGTAGCGAATTTGAGTAGCGAGTTTGAGTAGCGAGTTTGAGTAGCGAGTTTGAGTAGCGAATTTGAGTAGCGAATTTGAGTAGCGAGTTTGAGTAGCGAATTTGAGTAGCGAATTTGAGTAGCGAATTTGAGTAGCGAATTTGAGTTGCGAATTTGAGTGGCGAGTTTGAGTAGCGAGTTTGAGTAGCGAGTTTGAGTAGCGAATTTGAGTAGCGAATTTGAGTAGCGAGTTTGAGTAGCGAATTTGAGTAGCGAATTTGAGTAGCGAATTTGAGTAGCGAATTTGAGTAGCGAATTTGAGTAGCGAATTTGAGTAGCGAGTTTGAGTAGCGAGTTTGAGTAGCGAGTTTGAGTAGCGAATTTGAGTAGCGAGTTTGAATAGCGAATTTGAGTAGCGAATTTGAGTAGCGAGTTTGAGTAGCGAATTTAAGTAGCGAATTTGAATAGCGAGTTTGAGTAGCGAATTTGAGTAGCGAATTTGAGTAGCGAATTTGAGTAGCGAGTTTGAGTAGCGAATTTGAGTAGCGAATTTGAGTAGCGAGTTTGAGTAGCGAATTTGAGTAGCGAATTTGAGTAGCGAAATTGAGTAGCGAATTTGAGTTGCGAATTTGAGTGGCGAGTTTGAGTAGCGAGTTTGAGTAGCGAGTTTGAGTAGCGAATTTGAGTAGCGAATTTGAGTAGCGAGTTTGAGTAGCGAATTTGAGTAGCGAATTTGAGTAGCGAATTTGAGTAGCGAGTTTGAGTAGCGAATTTGAGTAGCGAATTTGAATAGCGAGTTTGAGTAGCGAATTTGAGTAGCGAATTTGAGTAGCGAATTTGAGTAGCGAGTTTGAGTAGCGAATTTGAGTAGCGAATTTGTGTTGCGAATTTGAGTGGCGAGTTTGAGTAGCGAGTTTGAGTAGCGAGTTTGAGTAGCGAATTTGCGTAGCGAATTTGAGTAGCGAATTTGAGTAGCGAGTTTGAGTAGCGAATTTGAGTAGCGAATTTGAGTAGCGAATTTGAGTAGCGAATTTAAGTAGCGAATTTGAATAGCGAGTTTGAGTAGCGAATTTGAGTAGCGAATTTGAGTAGCGAATTTGAGTAGCGAGTTTGAGTAGCGAATTTGAGTAGCGAATTTGAGTAGCGAATTTGAGTAGCGAATTTGAGTAGCGAATTTGAGTAGCGAATTTGAGTAGCGAATTTGAGTAGCGAGTTTGAGTAGCGAATTTGAGTAGCGAATTTGAGTAGCGAATTTGAGTAGCGAATTTGAGTAGCGAATTTGAGTGGCGAGTTTGAGTAGCGAGTTTGAGTAGCGAGTTTGAGTAGCGAATTTGAGTAGCGAATTTGAGTAGCGAGTTTGAGTAGCGAATTTGAGTAGCGAATTTGAGTAGCGAATTTGAGTAGCGAATTTGAGTAGCGAATTTGAGTAGCGAATTTGAGTAGCGAGTTTGAGTAGCGAGTTTGAGTAGCGAGTTTGAGTAGCGAATTTGAGTAGCGAATTTGAGTAGCGAATTTGAGTAGCGAATTTGAGTAGCGAATTTGAGTAGCGAATTTGAGTGGCGAGTTTGAGTAGCGAGTTTGAGTAGCGAGTTTGAGTAGCGAATTTGAGTAGAGAGTTTGAATAGCGAGTTTGAGTAGCGAATTTGAGTAGCGAATTTGAGTAGCGAATTTGAGTAGCGAATTTGAGTAGCGAATTTGAGTAGCGAATTTGAGAAGCGAATTTGAGTAGCGAATTTGAGTAGCGAGTTTGAGTAGCGAATTTGAGTAGAGAGTTTGAATAGCGAGTTTGAGTAGCGAATTTGAGTAGCGAATTTGAGTAGCGAATTTGAGTAGCGAATTTGAGCAGCGAATTTGAGTGGCGAATTTGAGTAGCGAATTTGAATAGCGAGTCTAAGTAGCGAATTTGAGTAGCGAGTTTGAGTAGCGAGTTTGAGTAGCGAATTTGAGTAGCGAATTTGAGTAGCGTGTTTGAGTAGCGAGTTTGAGTAGCGAATTTGAGTAGCGAATTTGAGTAGCGAATTTGAGTAGCGAGTTTGAGTAGCGAATTTGAGTAGCGAATTTGAGTAGCGAATTTGAGTAGCGAATTTGAGTAGCGAATTTGAGTAGCGAATTTGAGTAGCGAATTTGAGTAGCGAATTTGAGTAGCGAGTTTGAGTAGCGAATTTGAGTAGCGAGTTTGAGTAGCGAATTTGAGTAGCGAATTTGAGTAGCGAGTTTGAATAGCGAGTTTGAGTAGCGAATTTGAGTAGCGAATTTGAGTAGCGAATTTGAGTAGCGAATTTGAGTAGCGAATTTGAGTAGCGAATTTGAGTAGCGAATTTGAGTAGCGAATTTGAGTAGCGAGTTTGAGTAGCGAATTTGAGTAGCGAATTTGAGTAGCGAATTTGAGTAGCGAGTTTGAGTAGCGAATTTGAGTAGCGAATTTGAGTAGCGAATTTGAGTAGCGAATTTGAGTAGCGAATTGGAGTAGCGAATTTGAGTAGCGAGTTTGAGTAGCGAATTTGAGTAGCGAATTTGAGTAGCGAATTTGAGTAGCGAATTTGAGTAGCGAATTTGAGTAGCGAATTTGAGTAGCGAATTTGAGTAGCGAATTTGAGTAGCGAGTTTGAGTAGCGAATTTGAGTAGAGAGTTTGAATAGCGAGTTTGAGTAGCGAATTTGAGTAGCGAATTTGAGTAGCGAATTTGAGTAGCGAATTTGAGTAGCGAATTTGAGTAGCGAATTTGAGAAGCGAATTTGAGTAGCGAGTTTGAGTAGCGAATTTGAGTAGCGAATTTGAGTAGCCAATTTGAGTAGCGAATTTGAGTAGCGAATTTGAGTAGCGAATTTGAGTAGCGAATTTGAGTAGCGAATTTGAGAAGCGAATTTGAGTAGCGAATTTGAGTAGCGAGTTTGAGTAGCGAATTTGAGTAGAGAGTTTGAATAGCGAGTTTGAGTAGCGAATTTGAGTAGCGAATTTGAGTAGCGAATTTGAGTAGCGAATTTGAGTAGCGAATTTGAGTAGCGAATTTGAGAAGCGAATTTGAGTAGCGAGTTTGAGTAGCGAATTTGAGTAGCGAATTTGAGTAGCGAGTTTGAATAGCGAGTTTGAGTAGCGAATTTGAGTAGCGAGTTTGAGAAGCGAATTTGAGTAGCGAGTTTGAGTAGCGAATTTGAGTAGCGAGTTTGAGTAGCGAGTTTGAGTAGTGAATTTGAGTAGCGAATTTGAGTAGCGAGTTTGAATAGCGAATTTGAGTAACGAGTTTGAGTAGCGAGTTTGAGTAGCGAATTTGAGTAGCGGTATGAGTTTTGACTTAAATCTATTTGCTAAGTGTTAGTGAATCTCGTTTTTAAGCTTTTTTTTTGCCTTGAGAACATAAGAGATGTATTCTTAAATCTTATAAATAAAAACTTAAATCTGTCAAAAAAAGCTTAAATCTCAGAGATGTGCCCACACGGGTTGCTTAACCTTGCATCTATCTGTTCAAATTAAAATAGACGCTTCAATGAAAATAACGCTACGACACCAGATCCTTCGCCGATGGCACGGAAATCTGACGGCGGTGGTCTCAGCACACTAACACCTCCGGCGAACGACAAAATCGAAACCTCGGATTGCCTTGGAATCCTATACTTTTGAAAACCACGACGATCGTTTCCGCACACGAATGGGCGCAACGGAAAGAAAAAACTTTTCTCAAGACGAAAACTGAAAAACTTTTATTATCACTTTCAGAATATCTCAATTAGTTAGAACACATTTTCATGCGAAGTTATACTTGAAAATTTAATGGACTCTGTGATATTTCAACCTTACAAAAAATAAAAATCAAACCCTTAGTTGTTCAAACACTATAAACTCAAAATTTTATTCATAACACAATAATAGTAGTTGGATCGAAACTTTTTGTGGCACAAGTTGTTTTTTTGGTATTATTTTCTGAATGACAATTTCTGCACTACACAGAATTGCCGCTCGACTTACTCGACCTCTAAAGTTCGGTATTAGTTCCACTTAATTCTCTACTTACTTTTTTTTCAGAATTTTAAACTGATTTCTTAGTTATTCAACTAACGTTCAACAATAATAGTAAAAGGTTACCTTATAATTTTCCCTTCAAACTTGGCTGAAACAGAAACTGAAGCAATTTTGGTTTGAAATGATACTTGGAAATTCGGAAAAAACAAACGTTCAGTTTATGGTACAAAGATTAGAAAAAAATAACACGATGCTCGTAATGGGAAAAAAGTTGACCAATTGGTTTTAATGAAAACAAAACAAGGGCTTGGGTGAAGATACTAGTTTTGGCATATTTTTGGCTTTTATGTTGCTACTTTTTCTCTGTCTCCTTATTTTGAATGACTTTTGCCTAGATAAACATTACTTTACTTTTGATGGTTTTGTTTTCTTCTTTCGGTTGGTTTTTTGACAAACTAGCATCTGGCCGCAAAGTTGTGTTTCTCGCTTTGGTTGACTTCTCGAAAAGTGTGGCTTTGCTGTTTAGCCGGCTGGAGATTTCGTTCTTCGAATGAGTGAGCTGGAAGGAAAGGCACAAAATTAGAAAACGAAACATCTGAAGGGTAATTTTCTGTCCTAATATTGGATGCCGGTTGGATGGGAAGTTTTTTTTCGAGATACGTGTCCTGCAGTCAGAAAAAGAAAACAAATTCAATTCAAGAATTGAGTTTGTTTCCTTTTTAAATTTTTTCAGCCCCAAACTTACATGATTGACACAATTTTTTATCATATTTAGTTAAAAAATTACTGGATCAAGCCACTTACCACTTAGAATACTTGCACCCGGTGGTTCTCCCGGTCGCACACCAAAATGTTCCCATTGGACATGATGGCCACTCCCTCGAGACCCTTAAACTCGGCATCGCCGGAACCCCAGGAGCCGAAGGCCCGCAGGAAGCTCCCGTCCGGATGGAAGATCTGGATCCGGTTGTTGCCGGAATCGGCTACACAAATGTAGCCCTGATCGTCAACCGCAACACCCCTGGAATGATGGAGAAGGCAGAAAAGGCCAATTTCATTAGATTTTTTTTTCGTGTTAACTTTCTTCAATATAGTCTTAATTTTTTTTTAAACTTGTCCTAGATTCTACCCTTTTCGCCAATTTTGTCTCATTTCTAACATACCTTTTTTCAAATTTGGTCTTCAGTTTAAATAGTTCTTCATCAATAATGTAGTTTGCTTCTTTTTTAAGTCAATGTTTGTCTCGTGCATATCAAATTTGTTTTATTTTTAATTGTTTGAGTTTCTTCATTACCTACATGTTTGTGGTATGATTTATCAACTTTTCTTATATTTTCCTCATTATGGTCCCTCTCAAAGCCGTGCGAACGAGGGGAAAGGAGTTTTATGGGATTGAGAAATGAGATTTTTTTCAAAGTAAAATATTAACTGGATCCCGAAAGCCATGAAGCCTTAGTAGTACATGTCAGGCGGAATTAAGTCATGTATCACTCTACGCCTGATACATTTAATTTCATGGAACTTTATAATGTTCACAAAATAGAACTGATTTCTTATGGGGAATATCGAATTGCAATTCCAAAAACCTTTTGTTTTGAATATCTATTCTTGAAACTCAAAACCCTACCTCGTCTTAATAAACGGTTTTCCTTAAGAAGTGTAAATAAACAAGCTCAGAATTTTGAAGTAGCCATTTTTACTTCAATTTACATAAACTAAAAATAATTATAACGCATCGACAATCTCGTAGTCATGAGACTGGTGTGACCCACAAAAGTCAGTGAAAATAGATTGAAATCATTTTAAAGATTTTTCCACCCTTCTGACAAAGCTGTAAAAAAACAAAATAAAAGTGTTAAATCAATGATTAACTTTCCTGAAGCCGCAATTTGACTTCCGAGATAAAGTTTTAGTAGTTTTTTTTATTATTTTCTTTATCCCATTCTTTATAGGGGAGAGGCGGGCTATATGCGCATATTAAGGAAAGCAATCATTTTCTCCCATGTTACAATAGATAGGAGTCTGAAAACTATATACACATGAGCGGAAATCTGTTTTATATACGTTAGAGCAATTTTTCTGTTAAAATCTCTTACAGTTTTTGTGAAAATAATTTTATAATAAAAGAAGTCAAAATAGCCGATTTCCGAAACTGGCGGGCTAAATGGGCATATTTATGTTTTTAGCTATATTTCATTAACACTTGCAATGTTTTGATATTATTTAATTGAAAATGGTAGAAACGGATGTTATGCATACGCCAAGGCTGAAATTTTGGTGAAATTTTTTACATCACTAGTTCTTTTGCTAGAAACATAGTTAGGTATGCCATATGGCCATATTTCATGGTAATATTTTGTTCACATCGTATTTTTATCGAATCAGTATGAAGTTCTTCTTTTTTCGCTGTAAGATCGTGATTTGAGCGTAGGCTTAATGTTTAAATGATAAAAAGTAAAAAACTTATAAGACTAATCTATTTTTCTTGATATAGGCATTTAACCTGCCTTGATATGGGCATTCAGAACCTGTCTCTTATTCCAATATTTTATCATTTACAACCTTGCCAAAAGTTTCAATTTGTTGAATTTCCGATTTCCAGATGAATAAGAAAGAAAAACCATTAAAATTTTTGTTCACAGAATCTGTACGCACGATAATTAAAGTTCAATATATTATAACAAAACTGACAAAAATCTTGTTTTAATTTTTAAATTTTTTTGGTTTTATATAACAATCAAATTTTTTCATGCCATGTTTCAATAGCGTATTTTGAGGGTAATACGCACTGCACTAATTAGATAAGTTGAATCTCTTGCCATATCGCCTATCGGCTGTATGCGCATATTACCCAACATGCGCATTTAGGAACACTTCCCCCTAATACGGAAAATTTGACGAATTTTAGCAGAAGCTTTTAAACAGTGCGACCATAATGACACTGGATAGAATAATGCTTTTCCATTCAGTGAAAAACATGAACAGCAATCATTAGAAATCTGGCCTTTGGACAAAAACTCAATAAACAAAACAATGGGCAGCAAATTCCCTCGAAAAAAACCAACAAAACTGGTGTAAACGTGGGGTATTTTAAAAACCAAACGTTGTTTGATCTTAAAAGAGGACCGAAATAACCGAATCTAAATTTTAATCTCTTTATGCATGACTTTTTTAAAATGAGAATTGCCGTTATTGATTCAGTGGAATAATAACATTTTTACTCGAGTAGCAAAACTCAACCGGTTTTAAGTCATTATTTTGAGTATCATAAAAGAAGATGAAAATTATTTTTCGAATTCTTGGTTCATTTCATTACGGTTTTGCTAATTTCTTTAAAACCTTTATAATTGTGTGCAGGAAGGTGTTTGTTATTGATTAGGATTAAAAATTTTGTTAGAATTAGCAAATTTGTAGAAATAACAGCAATTTTCCACTAACTACATTTTTCAAAAAATATATAAATTTGATTTTCGAAATTTTCCGCGAACTTTGTTTGATATCTCACATATACACTAAAATATCGTGACAAAAATTACATAGGCTAATTTCTTTCCATCTTTAGAATATTTTTTTGTAGAAACATTGCTCAAAAACATCCATGTGTTTTTGATATATTTGGATTTTGATTAGTGTTGTTTTAAAACCACACTATGCAGCAAAAGGTTAAATAAAAAAAAACACTTTTTGTAACTTTTGTCCTTCCCACGATCCAAATTTAAATTTTAAATTTTAAAACCAGTTCTGGAAAATTTATAAACCACTTATATTCATAATTAAAAATCCATTTTTTTTGGATTTTATAATAAATCTATGAAAAGTTTTAAAAATGATTCAAAGTACCATCTTTAAAGCCAAATTTAAATGCGCAATGTGAATCAGTGCTTCGTGCATCCAATATTTATAATAAAATTTGGAATTTCTTATTTTTACTTTCATAAATTTCTAATTGCTCATTCATGAAATCAAATTCCCCAACATATACTTTTTCAGCTTAAGGTTGCCATGGTGTATTGAAATATTCAAAGTAAAGATAACAAAAATAACTGTTTTGCCTGTTTTGATAACAAGGAGAATTTGGATATAACACTGGCACTCTAAAAATATTATTAAACAGTTTCTCCTATTTATCAAATTAAGTCTATTCATTAACTATGTGTTCTATAAAAGTTCTCTTATGTTCAAAGCGGATGGTTTTTTTTCCCTAATCGAGAGGTCATATTTCAAATCTTGAATGAATTTTTCCCAAATTTATAATATAATCGCAAAAGCATCTTATCAATCCTTGAATTGCAAATGAAGAAAAAATGAAATGAAACTAAAGATGACTAATAAACTACAATTGTTATCTTTATAGTAAGCAATTTTAATAAGATTTAATTTTGATCTCATCCCATTATTTTTGGAATTCGAATTTATTTATTTTTAATCTGGTGTTTTTTTTATGCATATTTTTTCTGTGATTCTTATGTCCGAAGCTTTAAAATCTGGTGTTATTCGAAATATATTTTCGCGTGGTTTGTGAATATAGATTTCATATTTCAAATACACCTATTCAAATTTCAAATTTAGAATAAAAAAAATCATTTGCTATTTTTTAAGTTAATGTGATGGTCATAAGTAAGAAATGGTTTAAGATATGGTTTAAGACGGATCCTTCACAAGGACTTGACCCCTGTACTGTGAATTGAAAATGTTTTTTTTAAATTTTTTTTTTATTTTTTTTTTGTAAATTCTTTATTTGAAACGGATTATACCTTTAGGCTTTAAGGAGCCAAACTCGTTGTGTTTGATTACAATTGTGTGCTTATATCTAGTTCACTTTTGGAAGAAAAAGTAGATAGATAGGGAAATATGAAAATAAAAAGGATTATAGACGAAGATCAATAGTTTTAAGGAAAGGATATATTTCAAACATATAGTCCAAGTCCATCACAGCTAACAAATCCCTTACTGGAACGTTGGGTGGCTTTCCTCGGGCCCGAAGGGAATCTATGAAATTCGCTCTGGCGACAAGGTGGTCCTCACACGACCAAACAATATGCTCGATGTCATGGTAACCTAGGCCACAACCAGATAGAGTACCGCATTCAAGGAAGAATGATTGGACATGAGACCGGGAAAATATACGGATAAAATCCCGACTCAGGTTCAATCTATTAATTTTTTTTAGCTTTTTATCATTTTTTAAGCTTTTTGGTCCCAATTTTGTCCTGATTGTCGTTTTTCCTTTTCAATCTTGGTTTTGCCCTTTTTTTTACTTGTTTAATTGCTTCAATTCAAAAATAATGTTTAGTTTATACTCATTTGCATTATTATTGTTTTCAATTCCAGTTACATTTGTTAAAAATTATTTTTTTTGTTCAATTCTTGTTTCAGATCTATCTTATTTGTTTCTCAGTGTCGTTTTTTTTTCTGTCGCAATGCAGTTCTTATGATCATATTCCTGAACCATTTTGTTAGATTTTCGTCTTATAGTTGTTAATGCGTTTGATCATTTTTGTTTTGAATCGTGTTTCGTCTTTTTTTTGCAATTTTGTTATTTTTTAAATCTTGTTTCAATTTTAGTTTCTTTTCATTTCTTTGATTGTTGTTTTTCGTTTCTAATTCATTTATTCAATTGTCGAGATATTAAAGCTTTTTCATTTGTCTTAAAAGCTTTTTATTTTTTTTTGTTTTAAGTTTTTTAGCCTTGTTTGTGTCATTAAAGTCTTTTTTATGGATAATTGTTCCCGATTAACAAACTTTTTTGTGTCGTTATTTATTTATTCTTATGGTTTTATTTTTTGTCAAAATTGTTTGTTATTGTTTTCATTTCTATCTTAAATTCAACTTATTTTATTTCATTTGAGTGTCATTTTTGTATTGTTTTCAACAAATTCTTTTTTTTCAGTGTTTCATTATTGTCACATTTTGTTTAATAATATTTGTCTCATTTAATTAGTTTAACCAGTAATTGTGTAATTTTGGTTTTGTTATAGTTCACCCATTTGTATTCCATTTTAGGCCTAACGTTTTTCAGTATTTTCTTAAATTTGGGTCAATTTTGTGTCATTATAGGCTTATTTTGTCCAATATTTGCCATATGAAAGTCTGTAGTATACATTATCCTATTTGTAATAGTGGAAATGTTTTTTCTTGTGAATTCAAAACTTATGAACGAGGGGGGCAAAATGACGTGAAATTAGCTACACGAGGGTTTTTTAGGCCAAAGATGGTTGATCATAATGTATAATGGTTTTCAGACCCTAACATTTTATGAAAAGGAGGCTCCCAGACAAATTAACTTAGAAAAAGGAACGATATTCAAGCGATATCCATTAACATTTGTTCAAAAGCATGATTCGACAAAACAAATTGATTTCTTAAACAGAATGACCTCTATTGCTTTGAAATAGGGGGCTCCGATCCAAAATTAATAGAAAAAACGACATAACTTATACAATATTCATGTGATATTTATGAAATATAATAAACATTTAAGTTATAGCATGACAAGATTTTTGTTTTGAAATGGTGGACCTTTCTCAAAATATGTAGGGGAGAGTGGGGATACTTGATCCCTTTTTCTTATTTTCACCATATCTTTTTGGAAAAATTTAGCAACTCGCCGTCTTTGACATTTTCTGACAGCTTTTAACTTCAAGTTTCTATGCTCCAATAATTAGAACGATACTTGAACCCGTTGATGAACTAGAAGCATTTTCGTGGCAGTAAAAAAATTGCGATTTTTCTGAAGTTAGAGGAGACTTGATCCCCTATTGAAGGAGGCTTGAACTTTTATTCAGAAAGCCCTTTTCCTTGTATAAAAATCAAACAAAACCCCAAGATAGAATGTTAATTGACTGTTTTGGTCATGTTTGTTCTCATTTCACAATTTATAGCAGACATTAGAAGAAAATTCTATAACTTTGTCTCAACGCTAATAACATTGCATACTTAAAGGCGCTATTTTATATAATTAAGAGAAAATTAATCTTTTCTTCA